>NW_026889795.1:9100000-9310000 GCF_033153115.1 Saccostrea echinata | reverse complement strand
ACATGACTTTCTAATAGATAAACATTGGATGTTTATGCTTCACACAAACTTACTTAGGATTTGAGGGCATCAACTTCGAATGTTTATCCATTTTCCATTGTTTACATGACTGTGTGCATTTTAGATGCTTATGTTCACGAAATGTCAAATCTTTTTACTCCGAAATTTGTTTTACTAGATTTTTAATCAAAAGGAATGCACATTATACATTTGTAGTACTTACTTAATATGATTAACCAATTCACTTGCACAATAGTTGAGAAATTTGTACAATTTATAATATATGTTTATTTGAATGTTAAACACTTGAAACTGTCATGCCCCAATCCTGTAGTACTTTCAGTACTCTGATTACTTTAAGACTTTGCTTTCTTTATGGATTAAATTCGTTGAGATGATCCTTGTCATCTTTGATTATCTATTTCTTTTTAATTTTGTAGATGGATATATATTTCTGATGTGCCTTCTTCTTTCCAAATCCTACAAAATAAACATGAAAGAAGGAAACTGGATGACCAAATATTATGCTGTTGCCAACAGTTTTCATTCCAAGGAAGTCACAAAGCCATTCGCTCTTACAGATTTAGAAAAATACAAACCAATTCTAAAATTCAATAATTCGGAGATCAGTTTTTCCATTGAACTCTTCAAAGATATCAGTTTCCTGAAATTTTCAAAGAATTCAAAATTTCTTGACATTTTCTTGACTTGGGCAGAAAAAGAAAACATTGCTGAGTACTGTAGATCGTGGAATTATCCAAGAAGAGAGGATGAAGTTTGCTGTTGGTTATTGCCAGA
Source organism: Saccostrea echinata (assembly GCF_033153115.1). Taxonomy (NCBI): domain Eukaryota; kingdom Metazoa; phylum Mollusca; class Bivalvia; order Ostreida; family Ostreidae; genus Saccostrea; species Saccostrea echinata. The sequence goes on along the minus strand of NW_026889795.1, from coordinate 9,309,202 downwards.
GAAAACAGAGGAGTTGTTAGAAAGACTTGGGGAAGATATTTTCACGCACCCAACAATGGAGGACCAGTCATTCCATGAAGCCGTATTTAGAAAATGTAGGTCTACTTTCAGTACACCTAACATAATTCTTTAAAAAGAATTACTGGCAGACGTTTGAATGATCAACTGTATTTATTATCAAAATTTTGTTAATTAAACGTCAAGAAAAAAAATTCTAATATATTTCTTTTTAAGATGAAACATATACATAATCATAATTTGACTAATTTGTCTAAGTATAATAATACTAGAGTTTTTGTCTCTTAGTCGGTGTACCAATTCAGGTAATAATGAGGGGAGACAAATCTGTGAAACTTTTCATTGAAAATCTAAAGAAAGGGAAGACCATGATGTACCACGCCTCTGGGATGATAATCGGATGTGCCGGTAGTGGGAAAACAACATTACTCCAGAGACTTAAAGGCATCGATCTGAAAGAAATAAATAAAAATACCAACTCAACCAGGGGAGTGGATATCCACAGAGATGTCTTTGAAGTAACAGATAGCATCAATGGTATGCTTTATTCATTGTGTTCATTGATATTGATAAATTGCTATTTATATAATAGTGTTGTGCTTTGCATGCACTTTGCCTTAATAGTAGTCAGGGTTTGACACATGGCGTTTAGGCATAGTGCATGCAAAGCACAACATTATTGTTACCTCACCTGAGCCAAAGGCTCAAGTTAGCTTCTCTGATCACAGTTGGTCTGGTGTCCGTCTGTTTGTCTAGCTTTCAGTCTAGCTGTCCATCCGTCTGTATTTCTGTTCTTTTTCCATATTTTCACATTTCATCGTTTGACTTCTTCAACTTGGCAAATTTCAACCCAACTTGCCAAAAAGAAATCTTAGGTAAAAAGGGGATTCAAGTTTAATGAAATTAATGGCCTCACACTCTTTCAAGGAGAGATAATTACCAATAAAAGATTATCGGTATCTTTTAAAAATCTCCTCAAGATCAACTGGGCCAGGAAAGATGAAACTTATGTGGAAACATCCTCAGGTAGTGTAGATTCAAATTTGCTCAAATCATAACCCCATGGGGTAGGGTGGGGCCACAATGGGCACTCGAAGTTTTACATAGGAATACATAGAAAAACCCTTTAAAAATCTTCTTCTCAAGAAAAAGCAAACCCATGATTGGTCAAAGTTATATGAAAGCATCCTCAGGTAGTGTAGATTCAAGTTTGTTCAATTAATGACCCTCTGAGGTAAGGTGGGGCCACAATGGGCACTCAAATTCTTACATAGGAATACATAGGAAAAATCTTCTCAAGAACAGCAAACCAAGATTGGTCATAATTATAACGAAGCATCTTCGGGTAGTGTGGATTCAAGCTTATTCAAATCATGACCCCCCAGGGATAGGGAGAGGCCACAATGATCAAAATTTTACATTGTTATATATTGGAAAAATCTTAGCCATTATTGGTCATTGTATGAAAGTATCCTCAGGTAGTGTAGATTCAAGTTTGTTCGAGTTATGGCCCACCAGGGTAGGTTGGGGTCACATAGGGTCATGAAAGTTTTACATAGGAATGCACAGGAAAAGAATCATTTAAAAGCTTTTTTTCAAGAACAGGAAAACCACGATGATTAAGTCATATTAACCCTGGTAATGCTGAACCTGGTAAACAAAGCCATGTGCTGTGAGCTGACCCTGGAATATTCCGGGTGACAAAAGTGATATTTCTAAATCGCTATTTTAGTAGACCATTGGAAATTTTGTCTAATAAAACCACTTTCCTTACTTGGAAATGGGTTTGAATGAACAAAATATTCAATTACTTAGATGAAATATGATTGGCTATGTAAATTTAAACAGGTGAGAAGATCATGTTTATCACATGTGATTCAAAATGGTGGCGTATTCAAGAAAATATTTTTCAATGTGCTACACAATGTATATTTAGAAAGAAAAATTAAGAATTTTTGTTTTATATAGGTCAGAGCATTTGGGGAAGAGGGGGGGGGGGGCTAAAACTAAATATATATATATATATATATATATATATATATATATATATATATATATATATATATATATATATATTAGGGATGGCAATTTGTAACCGGTTAATCGATTAATCGGTCGGAATGATGGTAATCGGTTAGAAAATCCGTAATCGGTTAATCGGAAAAAAATAAAATATATTCAAATTTGAACGCAATTTTCTTAAAATTCATTTTTAGAAAGGAAACTTAAATACATAATAGTTGATCATTTACGGTTTTTACACACCTAATAATTAAGCTTGTTAGGAAGTAATTATGGCTTTCTGGATTGAGATCGCGGCTAATTGGTCCGTTTGTGGTGAGTTAATCACTGATTTTAAAAACATCAAATCGTTTAACCAGACTATACTGTAATCCTTTAATGATATTGAATAAAACAACGTAGAGCTAATTAGTTTGCCTTTCTTTTGCCGTTACCTTTTAAAATATAGTATAAGAAAAGATTGGACAGTGAAAGTTCAGGCATAGTTGTGATTATGGTGTCAATGCAGATTGAACTTGTGTGTGCACTGGAAAATTATCTGCGTCTGTTTTCTCAGGCAAAATTCATGTTTTTCTTATAATTTTTCTTGTCTATTTAAATTGAAATAAAAGATAGGTACATATTAAGTTTCCTGATCGAGATAATAAACAGAATATTCCTAACTTCTAGCGTCTTTATATCAGTCTTCTTGTGTATATGAAAGAGCTACTTGAAAAAATAGAATGTCAAAAAATGTGTATAATATTACGATTAACTGATTAATCGGTCGGAACGTCTTGCCGTTAACCGATAAGCAATTCTGTAATCGATTGCCATCCCTAATATATATATATATATATATATATATATATATATATATATATATATATATATATATATATATATATATATATATATCTTGTAATCAAAACTATTACAGCATATTACTTAAATATCAAGTTCTGAACATTTAATCTTTAACATATAATATGAATGCCTCTTTGTATCGTCTTGTATAAGTATAATCACGGGGAAATGTGTACAGATACATGTAGAAGTCTGCTCAATAAATCATCATATAAAATAGAAGTGACACATAAATATATTTTTGTATTAAAATTGTAAAATACAAGTGTATTTAAGCAAAACGTCCAGAAGCCTTTGTAAAATATTTTATTTATTTTTTATGCCCCGCCATGAATATGGCCGGGGCATATAGTGTTTGTCATGTCCGTCTTCCATCCTTCCGTCCTTCTGTCCTTCCGTCCTTTTGTCTGTCCTTCCTCTGTTCAAAGCTCAGTTTCAAAGAAACTATCCAAGATATTTTTATCAAACTTCATATGCTGATAGATATTGATGAGAGCTATTCAACTGCATCAACATTTTTTGACCTTGACCTTTCTTTTGACCTTGACCTCACTTTTTAGCTCACCTGAGCCAAAGGCTCAAGTGAGCTTTTCTGATCAAAATTTGTCCGTTGTCTGTCGTCGTTGTTGTCGTTGGCATTGTTGTTGTTGTAAACTTTTCACATTTTCATCTTCTTCTCAAGAACCAATGGGCCAAATTCAACCAAACTTGCCACAAAGTATCCTTGGGTGAAGGGGATTCAAGTTTATACAAATAAAGGGCCACACCCTCTTTCAAGGGGAGATAATTAGGAATTAGTGACAAAATAATGGCATCATTTAAAAATCTTCTTCTCAAGAACCACAGGGCCAGGAAAGATGAAACTAATGTGGAAACATCCTCAGGTAGTGTAGATTCAAATTTGTTCAAATCATGATCCCCGGGGGTAGGGTGGGGCCACAATGGGGGATCAAAGTTTTACATAGAAATATATAGGAAAATATCTTTAAAAATCTTCTTCTTAAGAACAGCAAAGCCCTGATTGGTCATATTTATATGGAAGCATCCTCAGGTAGTGTAGATTCAAGTTTGTTCAAATCATGACCCCCGGGGGTAGGGTGGGGCCACAATGGGGGATCAAAGTTTTACATAGGAATATATAGGAAAATATCTTTAAAAATCTTCTTCTTAAGAACAGCAAAGCCCTGATTGGTCATATTTATATGGAAGCATCCTCAGGTAGTGTAGATTCAAGTTTGTTTAAATCATGACCCCCTGGGGTAGGGTGAGGCCACAATGGGGGATCAAAGTTTAACATAGAAATATATAGGAAAATATCTTTAAAAATTTTCTTCTTAAGAACAGCAAAGCCCTGATTGGTCATATTTATATGGAAGCATCCTCAGGTAGTGTAGATTCAAGTTTGTTCAAATCATGACCCCCTGGGGTAGGGTGGGGCCACAATGGGGGATCAAAGTTTTACATAGAAATATATAGGAAAATATCTTTAAAAATCTTCTTAAGAACAGCAAAGCCCTGATTGGTCATATTTATATGGAAGCATCCTCAGGTAGTGTAGATTCAAGTTTGTTCAAATCATGACCCCCGGGGATAGGGTGGGGCCACAATGGGGGATCAAAGTTTTACATAGGAATATATAGGAAAATATCTTTAAAAATCTTCTTCTTAAGAACAGCAAAGCCCTGATTGGTCATATTTATATGGAAGCATCCTCAGGTAGTGTAGATTCAAGTTTGTTCAAATCATGACCCCCGGGGGTAGGGTGGGGCCACAATGGGGGATCAAAGTTTTACATAGAAATATATAGGAAAATATCTTTAAAAATCTTCTTCTTAAGAACAGCAAAGCCCTGATTGGTCATATTTATATGGAAGCATCCTCAGGTAGTGTAGATTCAAGTTTTTTAAATCATGACCCCCGGGGGTAGGGTGAGGCCACAATGGGGGATCAAAGTTTAACATAGAAATATATAGGAAAATATCTTTAAAAATCTTCTTCTTAAGAACAGCAAAGCCCTGATTGGTCATATTTATATGGAAGCATCCTCAGGTAGTGTAGATTCAAGTTTGTTCAAATCATGACCCCCTGGGGTAGGGTGGGGCCACAATGGGGGATCAAAGTTTTACATAGAAATATATAGGAAAATATCTTTAAAAATCTTCTTAAGAACAGCAAAGCCCTGATTGGTCATATTTATATGGAAGCATCCTCAGGTAGTGTAGATTCATGTTTGTTCAAATCATGACCCCCGGAGGTAGGGTGGGGCCACAATGGGTGATCAAAGTTTACAGGGGAATATATAGGAAAAAATCTTTCTCTCAAGAACAGAAAAGCCATGATTAGTCAAATTGATATGGAAGCATCGTTGGGTAGTATAAAATGAAATTGTTGAAATGAGCGCCCCCAGGGGTAGGGTGGGGCCACAATGGGGGATCAAATTTTTACAAATGAATATATGGGAAAAAATCTTCTGCTCAAGAACAGCAAAGTCATTTGTTATATTGATATGAAAGCATTGTTAGGTAGTTTAAAATCCCCCATCCCCCCACCCCCCTCTCTCCCGTTAACTTTTCAATACTGAACTGATTTTTGCTTTTTTTCCTGGCCAATTGGCTCAGGTGAGCGATGTGGCCCATGGGCCTCTTGTTTTTAAATTAGTGTTTAGCTCAGTTTTAAAGATACCATTCAAGATAGTGTAATCAAACTTCATATGTTGATACATACTGATGTAAGCTATTCAACTGCATCAACATTTTTTGACCTTGACCTTTCCTTTGACCTTGACCTCACTTTTCTTAAATTAGTGTTTAGCTCAGTTTTAAAGATACCATTCAAGACAGTGTTATCAAACTTCATTTGCTGATACATACTGATGAGAGCTATTCAACTGCATCAACATTTTTTGACCTTGACCTTTCCTTTGACCTTGACCTCACTTTTCTTAATTTAGTGTCAAACTTCATATGCTGATTCATACTGATGAGAGCTATTCCACTGCATCACTATTTTTTGACCTTGACCTTTCCTTTGACCTTGACCTCACTTTTCTTAAATTAGTGTTTAGCTCAGTTTTAAAGATACCATTCAAGATAGTGTTATCAAACTTCATTTGCTGATACATACTGATGAGAGCTATTCAACTGCATCAACATTTTTTGACCTTGACCTTTCCTTTGACCTTGACCTCACTTTTCTTAAATTAGTGTTTAGTTCAGTTTTAAAGAAACCATTCATAATGTTTCAATCAAACCTCATATGCTTATACATACTGATGTAACCTTTTCAACTGCATCAACAATTTTTGACCTTGACCTTTCCTTTGACCTTGACCTCACTTTTCTTAAATTAGTGTCAAACTTCATATGCTGATACATACTGATGTAAGCTATTCAACTGCACAAATATTTTTTCAGCTTGACCTTTCCTTTGACCTTGACCTCACTTTTCTCAATTTGTGTTAAAATGTTGCATTTCTAATATACCCTCGGCGGAGCATTCATGTCCTATGGACATATTTCTAGTTTCTCATTATTTTACATGGAATCGCCTTGGCACGGAAATATATGTTTTGTTGTTACCCCTCTGAATGAAAAAAACGAGTCCCATGCCAAAATCAATGCGTCCAAAACCAAGGCCTTAGGGTACAGCATATTAAATATTACAGAGGAAATTCTGGTGAAACCTTGTTTCTATTTTTAGATCATCACTATGATCTTTGTCATAAAAAGCACAGAAACAGATCAGTTGTTGAATTAAATAAAGTAAAGAAAGTTTTTAGAAAAAAAATAGTCAAGAGAAAAATGATTATATTTTATACATGTACGCCTTGGCTTCTAAGGAAAAAATTAAAATACATAGGTTAAATTACATCTTAAATACAAAGGTATAGCCTAGTACAGGCAGGGACCTATATAGTTAGTAGATAGGTCCCTGGTACACATACATTGTGTATATACGCTTTAGAAATGTTCCACAGTAGACATAATCAAACTATGCTATCCTACTTCTAAATACTTTCTGATAATTGTTTATTATATGTAATTTAACAGTGAATTGTGAAATCTGACCTGTTGTTGGCAAACTTATACCTGTTATAATCACTCAAGCATATCACTTAGCACGTGGAAATGATGCAGTCAGTCAAGTTTTGAATCAGATTATATGGAAACAATATAAAATAATAAATGTCCTTCTCTAAATTCATTGCGTCCAATGGGATGCTAATTTATTGAAAAAATGCGTCCTGGGCAAAATTTGTGCGTAATTTACGCAGGATGCACACCAAAATGAATCACTGTGTAATGCATTCTATTAATCAGTAATTTTCTCTTCTAAAATCCACATTATTTGTAATGGTTTTATATATCAAATAAAAATAAACATTTATTTTTCAACTAGAATAATTTTATCTTTTATACTACAGTGTTCAGTAACTATCACAACGTCTTACTGCGATAAAAATCGTGTGATTAAAAATTTAATCATACGTATTTGCAGAAAATATTGTAAGACACTGAAATTAATAATTTTACCTAGTGTGCATGTATCATCTTTCTTAGGACAATTTTGGAACATTTATTTTCTTTATTTATCCATTTATTAATTACTTATGTTTTGGAACCTGATTTTAGAATACAATAGAATAGTTTCAATGCAAAAAGATCAGAGGCATTTCGAATAATTCGTTCATCGTTCGTTCACCGTTTCTTCATCATTCACTTTGTGCTCACGTTTGTGCTCCGTTCGCATTCTGCTTTCGCTCACTGCTCGCCAAGTTGCGTTCAGTGTTCACACATCATTCATTCACCGTTCACTCTGTGTTCTTTCAGTGATCGTTCACTGTTCGTTCAGTGTTCGCTCACTGTTCCAGTGGGAAAGTAGAACGTTTCAGATCTATCGACGACATATTTTCAGTTTACAATAGTTACTTCCATTCATATGTCGACTCGATATATCCCAGTGACCTTGAAATAAAACATACCAGGGTCTGACCCATCTGTTTTATATTTGGATACTTTACTAGAAAAAGACATTAATGGGAACCTAACAACTAAGTTTTTTGATAGACGTTAAGACTTCAACTTTTCTATCGTCAGCTTCCCATACTTATGTAGCAATATACCTTTATCACCTGCATATGGGGTTTATGTCTCTCAGTTGATTCGATACACAAGAGCATGCTCTAGGTATGAACAATATCTAAAACAAGGTAAGCTGTTGACAAACAAGTTGATGAAAAAAGGATATCAACAGTCTCATTTGTAGTCAATGTTTTGCAAGTTTTATGGTCGATACAATCACATCATCAGCAAATACAGCCTCTCATTAAGTCAAATGCTGATTGATGTTTTAGGGCCCCGCAAGGATTTGCGGGTGCCCTATAGCAATCACTCTGTCTGTCCGTCTGTCTGTCTGTCCGTCTGTCTGTCTGTCCGTCTGTCATTCTTCCGTCCACAAATTTTCTGTTTTTTCTAATAACTTTTTTTTGTAGTTGACCAATTAAATTCAAATTTGGTATGTTGGTTGAAGAGGCAGTAAGACATATTTTGATGCTAAGTTTGGTTCTCTGTGTCATCCAGTTTGGAGCTGGGGTGGTGGGGTAGATTCCTTAAATTTACATTAGAATGAATGCCAGGGCAAAGAGAAATAACTGCTGAGAATGTTCCTGTTGTAATCTATGAAAGCTGCAACTAGTCCCATGGGATTAATTAACTTTCCTCTTGAAGAAAATCCAAAGCATTATCTGTTTCTGTCAAATTTAGATTAATTAACACCCCTGTCTGCAAATGAAGTTTGTTTTGAAGTTAAGGTCAATTCTGAATGATGTTTACATTCTCTGAAATGTGGATTTAAATAATGTTCATACTTTATTTTGGTAAAATATACAATGAGTTATGATTTTATTGAATTCTAAAAACAAGATATACATAAAGATATGTTTTTTTTTTTTATTTTTTTGGTTTTTATTTATTTATTTTATTTATTTATTCCTTTTTTTTTTTTGGCTGCCGTTTGTAAATTCGAGAATACTAGTAATTTTAACGGGTAATCCAAAAATAAACTCATTCTATCATTACTGAAAGAGTTCTTATTGTAAACTTGGAAGAAAAGGATAAAACAGCAGTACAATTAATCCCTCGGGATTAATTATCTTGTCTGGGGCAGAAAATTTCCCAGGCTTATCTTTATTTGTCACTTTAAGATAAATTAACCTTTGTCTGCAACTGATGTTTGTTTTGAAGTTAAGGTCAAGCCTGGATGATATTTGAAAACACATGCTTTATTCCTGTTTAAATATACATTTAATTGAGTTATTATAGATATGTTTTTTATTGCCTTATGTAAATACAGGGATACTCTTTACAGTTTGTTGATATTTAGGAATTATCTTGAAATTTTATAAATACAGTTGTTATTGCATATTCTTCTTCATATATTTTAAAATTTTTGTAATCAATTAAAATTCTCATTCTGTAAGCTACACCCTTATATTTCTACCCCTCGGCGGGGCCCTTGCTGACTGGTCAGTTTTCTAGTTTGCGCTAATTTTTAGACCATTATTTACACACTGAATTGTCTACGGATTTTTCCGTTTTTTTTCCTGCCCATGACAATGAGTCGGCAGGGAATGCTCACTCCTCCATATCACTTGATCCCACCTCTCTTTTTCAGAAGTCTGTGTGTGCTCTGCTCCTGATTTGTACTGTATTCAATGGAAGTTTGAGTTTGAATACTGTTTGTTATCTCCATTTTTCGCTCTTTTAATCCAAAGGCTAAAACAGCTAATGCGATGGCCATTTGTGCGGTGTATGTAAACTTTTTAGAATATGGGCCATAACTCAAGAACCCCCTGGCAAATTATTGTCAAATTTGTCACACGGTATCCATGGCCAAAGGGCTCCCGTTTATACTAAAACTAGGGTTGTGACCCTTAAACAAGGGGAGATAATGAAAAAAAGGAAACAAAGTACTGGTTGCTAAAAAATCTTCTTCTCAAGAACAACTGGGCAGATTATCAACAAACTTACACAAAAGGATGAGGATATGTTGTAGATTAAAATTTGCACAGGGAATTATCCTTGGGCAAAGGGCGTGGTCTCAAGATCACTTCAGAATGGACCAAAAATTGCAATTTATTAAAATGTTGATGTTTTGCTTACAAGGACTAGGATCATCGAATCTTGTCAGTTGATGCATCTAAGGACTTCATATCATGTTGACTCAAAAGTAGGTCACGTTGACCTAATTTTTAAATTTTGTGGCCATTCTTTTTCAAAATGATTTAGAGGCATATTTTGAACAATTTAAAAGCCTATGATCATCCAACTTTGTCAGTTGATGTATCATGGGTCCTCGGAGTACGCCAACTAAAAAGTAGGTCAGCTTGACCAATTTTTTGAATTTAATGGTTGATTTTTTTTTAACATATTTAGGTTTATAATCATTATATCTTGTAAGATGATGCATCTTGGGCCATAAAACACTATTAATAAAAAGTAGATCACAGTGACCTACTTTTTGAACTTTGCAGGCATTCGATTTCAAAGCGTTTTAGAGGCATAATTTGGACATTTTAGGCCTATGATCATAAAACTTTGAAAGTTGATGCATCTTGGCTCTTCGAAAAATGTCAACTGGAAAGTAGGTCACAGTGACCTAATTTTAAAATTTAATGGCTATATTTAAATATTTAAGGAACTATTTGGCTTAGAATAATCAAAATTTGTCAGTTGATGTATCTTGGGTCCTCAATGTAGGTCAACTGAAAAGTAGGTCACCGTGACATCTTTTTCTATTTATCTGACTATAATTTAATAATTTTTTTGGGTAATAATTGGCTTATAATCATCAAACTTTGTCAGTTGATGCATATTGAATCTTAGGAGTAGGTTGACTGAAAAGTAGGTCACTGTGTCCTACTTTTAAAAATCTATGGCTATGATTAAATATTTCAGGTACTAATTGGCTTTTATTCATCAAACTTTGTCATTGATGTCGTTGATGCATCTTGGGTCCTTTGAGTACAACAACTGAAAAGTAGGTCCCTGTGACCTACTTTTGAAATTTTATGGCTGTATTTAATATTTTCAGGTACTATTTGGCTTAGAAATCATCAAAATATGTCAGTTGTATAACCTCGGGTCCTCTGAGTATGTCTACTGAAAAGAAGGTCACCATGACCTACTTTTCAATTTATATGGCTATAATGAAATATTTCGGGTACTCATTAGCTTAGAATCATCAAACTTTGTCAATTGATGTTTCTTGGGTCCGCAGAGTTAGTTGACTGAAAAGGAAGTCACTGTGACCTATTTTTGAAATTTTTTGACATTATTTAAATATGTCAGGTATTAATCAGCTTAGAATCATCAAACTTTGTCAGTTGGTGCATCGTTGGTCCTCAAAGTATGTCTTCTGAAAAGAAGGTCACTGTTATCTACTTTTGAAATTTAAAAAAAAATATTTTAGGTATTAATTGGCTCAGAATCACCAAACTTACTTGACTCATCTCGAGTCTTCAGAGAATGAGAAATGATAAGGTCACCATGACCTAGTTTCAGGTACTAATTCTTAGTATCATCTTGGGTTCTCAGAGTGTTTCATCTAAAATGTAGGTCATGATGATCTACCTTTGGAATTTCAAGGCTTTATCTATATATACAGGATACTAAGAGGCTTCAAAAAGAAGTAATAGGTTGTACAGGTTATCAGAAGAACGATTCAAGGCCCTTGGGCCTCTTATTTTCTTTAAAGACCAAGAGAGGCCTTTGTGATAGGTTATGATATTTGGTTCAAAATAGTACAAAAGCACAAATAGTTTGATAATAGATTATAGTCTGCATGGTGATAGTGATAAATGGGAGACAGATTAAAACTTAATCTATGAGTTGTAACAGAATACTAGACTGATTATTTCATTGATCCTGATCATCTTTTTTCTCTTGCTTTCGGTCAACAAAGTTTCGTCTATCAGTTTATATTATACTCTATGGATCTTCTAAATTGCTGTATTATACTCAACTCATTGTTAAGGCCCTTGGACATCTTGTTACTGTATCCGGGTTTTACTGATTAATTTATACATGTAAGCATGTATCACCAGGTTGTCCAGTTACTCAGGGCAATAAATTCTCAGTTCGGGCAAGTGAAATGGTCAACGCACTTGTCTGAACTGAGAATTTACTTGCCCTGAAACTTTTCTGAAAGAAATGTATATTGGCATGTAGTTTAAATGAAACAGTAAATTAAACACTTGATTTCCGCCAGATACGTGACTGACATGACTGAATCCCTCAGTTTCCTTTCCAGATTTTAGGTTCAATTAAAAATTAGGTTCATTATTCTGTTTTGGAGTGTTTCCATGGTAGTTACGCACTACCTTTAACAACTTGAAAGCTTCTTTGTAGATTGTTTATTCACTCACAGAATATATGTTACATGACGTATACAAAACAAGATATGTGTGTTTCGTAGCAACTGTCTTTCTTTGTCATTGCTTCACAGTTATTTTTGAAAATCAAAATTTACAAAAGGATCCTGCTGATTTTTTTATAAGGAGTTTTATTATAAACAAAACAAGGAGAGGGGGTATTGCTGTATGACAGTGTGTGTTTACTGGTTAAATTGAGAAGGACAGTGGTACCGGTACATATTCAAATGTAACATTGACTTTTATCTTGTAGCTTAATTGCCAAATTAAAAGTAGTGTATCATTTTTTCTTACTGTTTAAATTTTAATAGCAATAAATTATTTTCTTCTTTCTTAATTTTGGGCAACCAAGTTTTGGCAAGTCAAAGTAGGAGATTTTTCAAAGGGCAAGTGAATCTGAAAGTTAATTACAAGTATTTCTATCCCCGTATCCTTGGCAAAATATGCTCAATAGTTTGATTAAAAGATAATTACTGTGACACAGAGCAAAATTCAATAAGGGTCTTTTTGTGCAAATAAAAAAGAAAGTCTTTGCTTAAAGTACAGGGAAAACAAAAATAGAAGGTGTTCATAAAATTGCATTCATTTTTATTTGCAGTTAATTTTTCAAGCCAACAACAACGCTTTAAAATTAGACTTGATGAAAAAGACATGAAACAGAGTGTTCCCGAGTATCATCCAGAAAATGCAACTGATGAAGGGGAAACACAGGAAAAGATGAAACCAGTTGATGATGAGGGCAATATGATTAAAGAATCAAACATTGGACAGATATCACGTGATGGTACTGACATTAAAACTACCTCATACTATGAACCACAAGGGGCCACATCGCCAGAAAATGTAGCAGAAGTTATGAAGGAAAGCAAAGAAATTTCTCATGGTTCAGAGATTCCTGGAAATTTGCAGATAGATGCAAAAAACATTTCAGATGATCCTGAGAAAAAAATCACCATGACTGACTTTGCAGGACAGTGTTCATATTATGCCTCACATCAGATTTTTCTTAGTCCAAGAGCATTCTTTATTCTGGTGCTGAATATGGAGAAGAAGTTTGATGATAAGGTTGGAGAAGAAGTGTGTTTTCAGGAAGGATCCATTTACAAGGAATGGACAAACAGAGGTAATATTTTAATTATGTTATTATGATGTGCGTATGAGATTACCTTTCTATTTGTTAGTCCTTGTTTGCAGCTCTATGAATGCAATAAGTTTGTTTATGAGAAAAAAAGAGAGAATCGTATTTGATGCCTATATTGCATAATTATATCCCATCTTAAGACGAGACTTATTATGGCATGTACGTATACTATAGGATGTCATGTATGATCAAGCTGCTTATTTTACCTCATGTAAACTAAAAAGCTTAAAATAGCTTATTGATCAAATTTTTGACTGGCGTCCGTCTGTCTGTCCACCTGAAATTTTTTTACATTTTCAACTTCTTCTACAGAAGCACTGAAACTATTTCAACCAAACATGCAGAAAGCTTCCTTGGGTGAAGGGAATTCTAGTTTTTTTTCAAATGAAGGGTCACACCCTCTTTCAAGGGGAGATAATTAAGAATAAGTTAATTTGGTGGCATCTTTGAAAACTCTTCCCAGAACCACTGGACCAAAAACTTTGTTCAAATCATGAACGCCCGATGGTTGGGTTGGGCCACACTGATTGATTAAATTGTTGCAAAGAAATATATAGAAAAATATCTTTGAAAATCTTCTTCTCAAGAACAATAAAGCCATGATTAATCATATTTAAATGGAAGCATATTTAGATACTGTAGATTCAAGTTTATTTAAATCATAACCCACGGAGGTAGGGTAGAGCAACAATGGAAAATGAAATTTTTACCAAAAAATGTATGGAGGGAAATAGTTTAATAATATCTTCTCAATAATAAAAAAAACATGAATAATCATACTGATATGGAAGAATTCTCCAGTAGTGTACATAGATTCAGATTTATGCAAATCTTAATTATTATCATGACCCCTGGGGTAAGGTGGGGTCACAATGGGGGATCAAAGTTTTACAAAAGAATATATAGGGAAAACTCTTATCCGGTAAATATTTTCTTTTCAAGTATAGCAAATGCCTGATTAATCATATTGATAGAGGAGCATCTTTAGGTAGTGAATTTTGAAGTTTGGTCAAATCATGACACCTGAGGGTAGAATGGGACCACAATGGGGGGGGGGGATCAAAGTTTTTTTTTACATAGGGATATATATGGGAATGAAATATGGAGATAACAAACAGTATTTAAGCTCAAACTACAAATCGGGAGCAGAGAAAATACGGACCTCCCCAAACATCAGAGGTGGGATCAGATGTGATGGAGGAGTGAGCAAAAAAGTCTTTGAAAATCTAAAGAACAAGAAAGTCATGATTATTGATATTGATATGGAAGTATCTTTAGGTAATGTATGGAGATAAAGAACAGTATTCAAGCTCAAGAGTCCATTAAACAATACAAATTTAGGAGCAGAGTATACACAGATCTTTAAAACATCAGAGGTGGGATCAGGTGCCATGGAGGAGTGAACATCCCCCGCCGACCGGTCACACCCGCCGTGTGCTCCTTGTCATGATGGGGAAATAACGGAAAAATCCGTCGACAATACAGTGTGTAAATAATGGCCTAACAATTAGTATGAAAAACGTCAGTAAGCCTTTGACTTAATAATAAATTGTGCTAACAAGGTCATTGTATCGACCATAGAACTTATGAAATGACGACTTTAAACGAGACTGCTGATATTCTTGTTTCATCAACTTGTTTGTCAATAGCTTACCTCATTTAAGAAATTGTTCATACGTAGAGCATGCTCTTGAGTATCGAATCAACTGAAAGATATAAACCCCGTATGCAGGTGATGAAGGTATATTGCTGCATAAGTAAGGGAAGTTGACTATTGAAATGTTAAAGTCATCACGTTTATCATAAAGCTTGGTTGTTAGATTACCATTAACATCTTTTTCTAGATAAATATCCAAATATGAAACATATGTGTCAGACTCTGTGGTATCTTTTATTTCAAGCTCACCGGGATATATCGTATCGACATAAGAATGGAAATAATCATTGTTAATTGACAATACATTGCCGATACATAGGTAGTGTAGATTCAAGATTTTTCAAATCATGATACCCTTAGGGTAGGGTGGGGCCACAACAGGGAATCAAAGTCATACATAGAAAAATTAAAAGAAAAAAAATCTGCTGATGAAGAACTTCAGGGTCATATTGACTTTGGTGAGCAGTGTGGCCAATGGGCCTTTTATCTTGTAATACAATCTGCAATCTTTTTCAAAAGAAAATATCTTCTTGTTTACTCCAAGTTTATTGCTTTTCCTAATTTTTTTTTTTTTCAGATTATCTTGAATTCTGGATGAAGTCAGTTCATCAATACAGCAGTGATAAAGCCCCAGTCATCCTGGTTGGTACACACAGTGAGAATAAAACAATAAAGGTACACATATAAACTTTATTTCTTAAAAAAAAAGTAATACTCCTTTACTCAAAATATTAACCACTTTATGAGTTAACATGATCAGAAATTGAAGAAGGTGAAGAAAAATATGACTCAAACTTCTGAAACATTTAAGCTCATCCGAGCTTTAAGTTTTTTGGGTCACATTTTGTCCAGCATCAGACTCTCTGTTTGTCCAGCTGTAAACTTGAAATATTTTTGGCTTTGAATGAACAAAGATCAGAACAGCTTATGCAATAGTAAGGGGTCTGTCGTCCATCAGTTTGTCTCTCTAGCTATCTGTCTGTCTGTTCGTAAACTATTTTTCAAAGTGCTATTTCTCCTACAGTGTTAGTTCCATTTCAATATAACATGGTTCACAAGTAGGCTACATTAGGATACATTAATCTGTGTATCGATTTTTAGCTCTTCTGAGCCAAAGGCTCAAAGAGCTAATGCAATGACCATTTGTGCGGTGTGCATAAACTTTTTAGAATATGGGCCATAACTCAAGAACCCCTCGGACAATAATTGTCAAATTTGTCACAGGGTATCCTTGTCCCAAGGGCTCACGTTTAAAGTAAAACTAGGGTTGTGACCCCTAAACAAGGGGATATAATTAGGTAAATAAAAACAAAAGTACTGGTTGCTAAAAAATCTTCTCAAGAACCACTTGGCGGATTTTCACCAAATTTACACAAAAGGATGGGGATATGTTGTAGATTAAAATTTGCAAGGGGAATTGCCCTGGGGCAAGGGGCGTGGTCTCAAGGTCATTTTAAAGTTGACCAAAATTACATTTTATTAAGATGTTGATATTTCGCTTACTATAAAGACTTGGATCATCAAATCTTGTCAGTTGATGCATCTGAGGACCTCATATCATGTTGACTCAAGAAAAGGTCACGGTGACCTTCTTTTTTAAATTCTGCGGCCATTCCTTTTAAAATGATTTAGAGGCATATTTTGAACAGTTTAAGGCCTATGATCATCAAACTTTGTCAGTTGATGTATCTTAAGTCATCGGAGTACGTCACCTAAAAAGTAGGTCACCTTGACCTAATTTTTGAATTTGACGGATAATCTTTTTAAAAACAATTAAGGTTATTAATTCGAATACTGAGGGTTTAGAATCATTAAATCTTGTAAAATGATTCATCTTGGGCCATAAAACATATTTATTAAAAAGTAGATCACAGTGACCTACTTTTTATACCCCCAAGGAGAGGGGGTATACTGTTTTACCCTTGTGTGTCTGAGTGTCCATGTGTCCGTGTGTCTGTCCGTAACAATTTTTTTTCGCAGTTTTCTCAGCAACTACTCATCACAGATGCTTGAAATTTTAGCCTAATCTTTGTTTAGGCATGCCATTTGGTGGGATACAATTTTGTTTGAATCCGATGTAAACTTCCTGTTTATCTGTGCGTCTGTCTGTACCAAATATTCGTCACAGTTTTCTCAGCAACTACTCAGCGCAGATGTTTGAAATTTTAGCACACACAATCTTAGTTTAGGCATGCCATATGGTGATTCATTTTTGTATGAATTCGATGTCAACATGAGAGTGAATATTCACATCAGAGCGGGGATATTACTAGTGACCATTCGCTCACAGACTTCTTGTTTAACTTTGCAGGCATTTGATTTCAAAGCATTTTAGAGACATAATTTGGACATTTTATGGCCTATGATCATAAAACTTTTTAAGTAGATGCATCTTGGGTCCTCAAAAAACACCAACTGAAAAGAAGCTCACTGTGACCTTCTTTTGGAATTTTATGGCTATATTTAAATATTTAGGTTAAAATTTTGCTTAGAATCATCAAAATTTGTCAGTTGATGTATCTTGGGTCCTCAGAGTATGTCAACCGAAAAGTAGGTCATCATGACCTACTTTTCAATTTATATGACTATGATTAAATATTTCGGGTATTAATTGGCTTAGAATCATCAAGCTTTTTCAGTTGATGCATCTTGGGTCTTTGGAGTAAGTCGACTGAAAAGTAGGTCACCATGACCTACTTTTATGGCTTTAATTAAATATTTCAGGTATTAATTGGTTTAGAATCATCAAACTTTGTCAGTTGATGCATCTTTTCATCCTAGGAGTACGTCTACTGAAAAGTAAGTCACAGTGACCTACTTTTCAATTTTTATGGCTATAATGAAATATTTCGGGTACAAATTAGCTTAGAATCATCAAACTTTGTCAGTTGATGCATTTTGGGTCCTCAGAGTAAGTTGACTGAAATGTAGGTCACTGTGACCTACTTTTGATATAATTTGTTTTAATTAAAGATTTTTAGGTACTAAATGGCTTACAATCACCAAACTTTGTAATATGATGCATCTTGGGTCCGCAGAGTTAGTTGACTGAAAAGGAGGTCACTGTGACCTATTTTTGAGATTTTATGGCTTTATTGAAATATATCAGGTACTAATTGGTTTAGAATTATCAAACTTTCTAAGTTGATGCACATTGCATCCTCAAAGTATGTCATCTGAAAAGTAGGTCACTGTGGCCTACTTTTGAAATTTTATGGTTACAATTTTAGAAATTATTTTAGGTATTAATTGGCTTAGAATCATCAAATTTAGCTGATGCATCTTGGGTCCTCAGAGAATGACAAGTGAAAGGTAAGTCACCATGACCTACTCTCAGGTACTAATTGGCTTAGAATCATCTTGGGTTCTCAGAGTGTTTCATTTAAAATGTAGGTCATGATGACCTACCTTTGGAATTTCAAGGCTTTATCTAAATATATACAGGATACTAAGAGGCTTCAAATAGAAGTGATAGGTTGTACAGTTTATCAGAAAAGCGATTAAAGGCCCTTGGGCCTCTTGTTCATTTCGATGAAGTATTGCCAAAGTTACTAAAAAAAAGAGAAAATTTCTGTGAAATACTTTCAAAACGCTACCCCTACAGTTTAAGTCTGACATCAATAAAACTTGGTACACAAGTATACTTCACTAAGACACATACTTCTCTTTATCGGTTTTTGATTTCGAAGAATTCTGAATCAAGGATCATAGTTATATTTATTGCAGTTGCCCCAGTTTCAGGTCGAAATGCTACCTTTCTCTACCTTTGTAAAGTAAAAATCAGTTGAGGTACAGTTTTGCTAGAGACTTCTGGTTTAATAGAGTATGATATTTACATTTACATTTATATTTCCCGATCATGACAAGGAGCACACGGCGGGTGTGACCGGTTGGCAGGGGATGCTCACTCCTCCATGGCACCTGATCCCACCTCTGATGTTTGGAGGTCCGTGTTTGCTCTGCTCCTATTTTGTATTGTATAATGGCCTTTTGAGCTTGAATACTGTTTGTTATCTCCATATATTTCATTTACATGTATTTAGAAAAATGAAGTCGCCCGTGAAGTGCAGTGGTAAGAGGGTCTGCTCTAGGGTTGTGGATTAAGGAGCTGATCCTTAAGTTGCGGGTTCGAATCCCACTGTGGGACATGGAGACCGGTCTTTGGGATGAGACCATGTTAACCAAGTTCCTATGTGGCAGTAGGTGCTGGCACGAAAAGGATCTCTCACTGCTCAATGGTCCAGAGTGCCGAGTATAGGTCAAAATTTGCAGCTCTCCACCAGCAAGTGGTGGCGTCTCCATATGAGTGAAAAATTCTCGAGAGGGATGTTAAACAACAAACAAACCAACCAACAAACAAAAATAGATTAATGAAACAAATCAAGAAGTTGTTTACAACTTCAGAAGAATATTGACAACTAAACCTGTCTCATTAACTTTAAATGAATATATATGCTTAAAAAATCATTGGTCCCGTGGGCACTTCCTTTTTTTTTTAAAGTGAGCTTTTCTGGTCATCTTTTTTCTGGCGTCCAGCTCTCTGCTGTCTAGCTATGCGTCCGTCCATCTGTCTGTAAACTTTTCACATTTTCTGCTTCTTCTCAAGAACAATTGGATCAATTTCAACTAAACTTGCAACAGTGTATTCTTGGGTAAAAGGGATTCAAATTTGTTCAAATGAAGGGCCTTACTTTCTTCTAAGGGGAGATAATTACGAATAAGTGAAAAATTAATGGCATCTTTTAAAAATTTTCTTCGCAAGAATCACTGGGTTAGAAAATAAGAATTTTATGTGGAATCATTCTCAGATAATGTACAAGGGGTTATCAAAAAGTTCGTGGACTGATGCGATAAAATTAATAATATGTAGTCTGTGCTTACAATATTTATAAGGAATATAAAACAAGTTAAACAAGTTAAAGAAATGTTGAAAATTTAAGCTTGATACGTTGATGATTTGCCAAATTATTGAAATACAAAAAAAAAAAGACATTACATGATCACCCGGCACTGTCACAGTTTAGTTTCATGATGTCTGACAACGGCATTGTTTCTCAATGTCCGCTCTCTCTACCTCATACACTTATCTTGATGATATAACCTAGAGTTAAGTAAAAACTTAAGCCTGTCATGTTTATAAGACTTTACTAAGCCATGAACAGCTGCTTTCAATGCATATAATATTGCAAATGGATCTATACATAAGGAAAGATCCTCACTTGATTATGCCAGAATACTTAGCTTTTTGGCGTTCAATTTCTACCACACATCATGAATGTGACTGACTCTTGACACCCTGACTACAAATCGACTTAACCTATGCATCTTTCATCTTTTTGAATCTTTTTGGGCATTTAAAAACAAGTACTCTGGAACCATTTTAATTTCCTGTAGCCCGTTTAAACATTCCCTAGATCAATACTAGTTTTTCCAGGTGCAACTTTGTAGAATGCTTGAAAAAGAAATCTTTCCCCCTTTTTGATGTTATTTTCAAGCCCTTAATTGTTCAGACACTCCATATAAAATTTACAATAAAATTTCATAGAACTTAGAGAACTGGGTACAAATTGCAAATTTTATGGAACAATTGTGTCGCACAACCTGCCTGAAATTACGGGTTTTTTTATGACAAATGCTCATATCAAAAGAGTTTTTTCTCAGTTATACTCAGGTAGAAAGAACGTCATATTTGAGGATGTGCCTCGTGGACATACCATTGCTTACAAAACCATTAACAATTTATCAAAAAATAAAACTTATGATTTATGGTTTTATCTATAGATAGAAAAAATGATGCTAACTAATTGTGTTGAAATTCATTTATGTACCTAAAGCGTTTTTAATTTTCTGGCTCTAGTCAACGAACTTTTTGATAACCCCTTGTAGATTCAATATTCTTCAAATCATGACCCCCAGGGTTAGAATGGGGCACAATGGGTGATCAAATTTTTACATGGAAATACATAGAAAAAGTCTTTAAAAATCTTCTCAAGAATAGCAAAGCCATGATTGGTCATATTTAAATGGTAGCATCTTCAGATAGTGTAGAATCAACTTTGTTCAAATCATGACCCCTAGGGGTATGGTGGGGCCACAATGGTTGATCAAAATTTTATATAGGAAAAATCTAGAAAAATCTACTTCTCAAGAACAACAAAGCAATGAATAGTCATGAACAGTCATGAATAATCATGAATACTCCTCAGGCAGTGTAGATTTAAGTCTATTCAAATTATGAGCTCTGAGGAAGGGTGGTGACACAATGGGGGATTAAAGTTTAACAAAGCTATATATAGGTAAAATATTTGAAAAAAATCTTCTCAAGAACAGAAAAGCCTTGATAAGTCATATTGATATGGAAGCATTTTCAGGGAGTGTAGATTCCAGTTTGTTCAAAGGCTGGGGCACAATTGGGGATCAAAGTTTTACATAGGAATATAAAGGGAAAAAAAATCTGCCAATGAAAAACAGGGCCATATTGATTCAGGTGAGTGTTGTGGCCCAAGTGCCTGTTTTTTTTTCTTTATAAATCGCCAACCGAAATCCAAACACTGCTTCAGATCACTAAACCATTAATTTTTTTTGAACACTGATTAAAAATTTGCGAAGTTAATTTTCAAAATTTTCCTCTCAAGAAACAAAAAATTGAAACTTAGGTGGAAACTTCCTGACGAAGTGTGAATATCATTTTGTTCAACCCCCCCCCCCCCCCCCCCCCCCCCCCTTAGTAGGATAAGTCCCCAGAATTGAAAAGGATCATAAATAATATGATCTTAATCATATTTGATTATTACATTTGACATTAAAATGTAAAGGGAAAATTGTTTCAAAATGTTCTTTACAAGATCAAATGGCCATGATCTGTTATATTAATGTGCAAGTAATTCCAGGTAGTGCAGGAAAAAAGGATTGTTTAGATCATGCATATCTCTCCCAGTAAAAACAGCGAGAATACATTTCTTTAACAAATCTTTTTATCCAGGAGAAAGCATTGTTTTTCCGTGAAGTATGGAAAACTTTAGAAATGAAGAAATCTCTGAAGAAACATCTCAATGTGAAGCGGCGATTTGCAATTGGATTCAACGACAACGAAGGCATTAAAAATATCAAGCTGTCAATCCTTGATGTTGTGGGTGAACTTGATCACTGGGGTGAAGAGCTTCCACGCTCTTGGGCTATGTTTGAAACATTCTTTCAGGAAAAGAAAAAACTCAAGATTTTAAGGATAGACACACTCATTGCTTTCAATGAAGCATTGCCAGAGGGAATAAAGCTGCAAACAATTGGGGACATCAATGTTATGCTGCAGTTCTTCCATGACATCAGAGAAATTTTATACTTTGATCAAGAATTCCTCAAAGAAGTAATTATTCTTGATGTTCAGTGGTTTGCTGATGCATTCAAAAATGTCATAACAGATAAAAACCATGCAGAGGAAGATTTACTTGAGTATACTGCAGAGTGGGACAAATTCAATGAAACAGGAGAGTTACCTGACACTCTGTTGTCTGCTATATGGGAAATGAACAACAATGGTTACATTGAACACAAAAACGACATCATTTTGTACATGGAGAAATTAGGACTCTTAGCTAAAATGAGTGACAATAAGTGGTATGTTCCCTGTATGAACAAAAGAGCATATCCTGTAAAATACTCACCATACCCTGCCTCCTCCATCCTTTGCTACACGTTTGATGTTCTTCCTGCTGGAGTTTTCCATCGCCTCATAGCTACATGCATGCAGATTCCTTGGAAGATTGTGACAGAGAGAGACAGACCATGCATTTACCAGACAGCAGCTATTTTCACGTTTCAGGATCATAACATTCTTCTTGGAATGACTCCAAAAGAAATTCAGCTACAAGTGTTTGTTATTGAAGGAGAAGTTGATATATCAACATGCCACAAAGTAAAGGAAAAACTTTACAGTTTACTAAGTGTTCTATCCACAACATTTCAAACAGACTTTAAGTTTTCATTTGGATTCAAATGCAAAGCTGTGGGATTTTGCGATGACCAAGAAAGTTCTGTAATCGATGAAGCAGAATTTATGCAACCAAATTTTCAGTGTCCTTCCTGTCCAATCGAAAGAAAACACATTATTAAGACAAATGATATCACCAAGTATTGGATAGAGGTATGTTATTGTAAGGGCTGTTATGATAAAGCATTTATTATAGGATTGACTATATAAATTAGTTTGTTCATCGAGAGATGAATCTAAAAACAAATTGCATACTTTATGAAAGTCGGCTTTCATAAAAAAAGTGTGCGATTCGTATTTAGATTCATTTCTCGATGAATAAAAAAATTTATATAGTCAATGCTTATCATTCAATTCCAGTGAAAAACATGTTAATTTCATGTAAATACTCATTATTTAGCTAACTCAAAAAAAAAAATTGCACAAAATTTACATGCTGACAGCTGCGTAGAAATATATCGATTGAAAGTTACACGATTCTCGGGAGCGCATCTTAAAGCACGTATAAGTACATAAAAACATATGTAATATCAAAAAAGAATGTAACGCAGATGATCTTAAACTGTAGTAATATGCCTCTTATCTGATATGCAGTGGGGAGATGTTCATGAAATGAGATGATTCAATGTAAACATCATCAATTTATCATTTGTTGGTGTACGAGGGTTGTCCGGTAAAATCGTGGACAAGTTTTCTAGAGTGAAAAATAATCATCACTGTGTCCTAAAATTTTCAATACTCTTTTAGTACATTTTTCATCAATATATACATGTATAGCAAATTTCAAATAGATACATGCATAAATAAACAAATTATGAGATTTTATGTTATGTGTTGTATCGCCTTACGGCGCACGGATGATAACGTCAAAGTGTCTAAAGCACCGTCACGTTTCCTCTTTGCTAAAAAAAGTTGGATAAGTCCCACTTAAATTTAAGAATTTTATTGAGGCACATACTTGAGTTTCCCTTTATTCTTCCATAAACAGCCGAGGAACCAATCTCACACACACATGGGACCTTCTGAAGATTTATTAGTAAGTTATGGAAAGTATTCTCACCATTATTCAACTATATAGGTAATCTTATATCAACGGTCTACAGTGACATAATCTTTCGCTATTACCATAGCTGTTTGTATGTTTTGTTTTCTCGGGGACTCGATAAAAATGTTTTGCTAAGAAAACTCCCATCTCACTTGTATACTAAAGGTCTATTCATATATTTTTTCTTCTTTATTCACTTTAAGTCTCTTAGGGCGTCATTACTGCATCTAAACAAACTGAACTGCTCTCTGGTGAACCTTAATGTCATCAAACGTCACCATTTTTCGTATGTTGTGTTTACGACTTTCGCATTTCGAATACTTGACGAGAAACTTCCAAAAATTAAGCAAATACCCTGATTTTTTCTAAAAGACGACACAATAAATAGTAGATTAAAAATAGGACAGTTTTAAACGCCAGTCTTATCTATTTAATACTTTTATTTTGAAATAATACTCATGTATTCTCTAATGAAACCCTGGTTTTTTGATCATGTGCCGTAGGACTGTACCCTATGCACATTTAAGTATAATAAAATCTTTATTTTTGACTGTCTATAATTTATCAGAAATATTAAGATGCACTTAAATATGATAAAAAGAACATTTGTTGAAATTTTCAGCTTAGTGCGCCATTTTTTTTTTCTCGAGAAAATGCTTTGTCCACGATTTTACAGGACAACCCTCGTAAAATATTTTACAATCTTAAAATGATTGTCCATTATATGTTTAAGTATGAAATTTTTATGTTAAAGATACTTGATGAGGAATCTGAGATTTCTGAAGCCAAAAATATGTGTAAAGTAACAACATCAGGAAGTGGTGGCGTTGGTAATATTAACTTCTATTTTATTTAACAGTGTGGAATCATTGATTAAAATAATAATTTCTATGTTAAGTTTATCTCATTTAATAAAGATTTGTATTTCCTCACAGAACAAAGGATTTATTTATTGAGATATATTTCATAGACAACAGTTATAAAATACTCTATTAACCTTCCCATAAAATTACAAAATTTTTCCTCTGTAGATAATTTTGTCAAGATTGTAAAGTTATTACAAGTTGGAACTGATGCAGTGAGAATTTGTTTTGATAAATTCTTTCCTAAAGAGGATTTAGAGAAGACATTAAAAGATAATGAAACAGATATGAGGAAAGGACCTTACCGATTCAAACCACAGGAACTAGCAATTCTCTTCCCTAATCAAGGTAATTAACATGATTCTCTGTTACTGCAATAATCTAGAATTGTTTGTGCATTATATGTTTTTTAATGTTAAATACCATAAGTAAAAAATAATAATATAGATCAGTATATGAATTTGAGTAAATAGTAAGTTTTATCAGTTGTTCTGTAATTAAAAAAAAAAAAAATCAGAGGAATATTGTCTTTAGCTTTGCACTAACAGTCATGAATCATTTTTTCTTCCATAGGTATTAAGTTCATACTTTATAATTTATATGTGAAGTTTTTTAAAGGGGCATAGTCACAGTTTGATCAATATCTTTTTTTCAAGTTTTATTTTTTTCAACTTCGACGAATTTATTGCCTTTATTTAAAAAATGTAACAAGGATAGACAGATACAGGGAGTTTTATCAGAATCTGTTCACTAATGTTGCAATTCTAAGAAATCTCAATTTCTGCTGATATTTACAGGTTCTTTTTAATTTATATCTAGAAATATGTTGGAGATTTACACACTGAATTTTCGACGGATTTTTCCGTTATTTCCCGATCATGACAAGGAGCACACGGTGGGTGTGACCGGTCGGCAGGGGATGCTCACTCCTCCATGGCACCTGATCCCACCTCTGATGTTTGGAGGTCCGTGTTTGCTCTGCTCCTATTTTGTATTGTGTAATGGCCTTTTGAGCTTGAATACTGTTCGTTATCTCCATATATTTCATATATACGGTAACTGAATTGACAAAATCAAAATGGCATAATAAGGTCAATTTGTATACCATACTTCATGAATACCGAATTCCCGATCTTATAGTAACAAATCCTGAAAATATGACAGAAAAAAGGCATGGCATATATCAAATCCACCAAAGCTGCAAAGCATTTTTAGCTCACCTCTACGAAGTCGAGATGAGCTTATGCTATACCCCCGGCGTTGGCGTCGGCGTCGGCGTCCCAGGTTAAAGTTTTAGGAGCAAGTCCCATTCCCAAGTAACTATAAGCCCTACCTGGACCAAACTTGCATGGATGATGCATCTAGGGATGGACACTACCAAACTTGCTTCGGATGCTGGATCTGACCTAGATTTTTCGGATGAGTGACCAGGTTAAAGTTTTAGGAGCATGTCCATTCCTAAGTAACTATGAGCCCTACCTGGATCAAACTTGCATGGATGATGCATCTAGGGATGGACACTATCACACTTGCTTCGGATGCTGGATCTGACCTAGATTTTCCGGATGAGTGACCAGGTTAAAGTTTTAGGAGTAGTCTCATTCCATAGTAACTATAAGCCCTACCTGGACCAAACTTGCATGGATGATGCATCCAGGGATGGACACTACCACACATGCTTTGGATGCTGGATCTGACCTAGATCTTCCACATGTGAGACCAGGTTTAGATTTAGGAGTAGTCTCATTCCCAAGTAACTATAAGCCCTACCTGGACCAAACTTTCATGGATGATGCATCTAGGGATGTACACTAACCAACCTGCTTGGAATGCTGGATCTGACCTAGATTTTCCACATGAGTGAATTTTAGCCATATTTTAACCAAATTAGCATGGATGATGTATCTAGGGACACTTCCAGACTTGCTTTGGATTCTGAATCTGACGTACATTTTCCAGATGAGTGACCAGGGTAATTTTTTTGGAGTAGCTATATAATATTATGGCCTGTTATGATTAAACTTGCATAGATGGTGCTTCTAAGGATGAAAACTTCCAGACTTGCTTTGGATGTTGGAACTGACCAAAATTTTTATTGCTTACTAAACAGGTCAAAAGTTTTTTGAGTAGGTCTATAATTAAATCAAACTTGCATGGATATTGATCTTGGGATGTACCCTAACTAGAAAAAAAATATGATGTGAAATTTGCCTTACATATAGATAACATTCGTCAAGGTGAGCTTCGTAATCTTTGATTACCTATGTTTATATTTGGTTTTTATATATTCGTTGATACATAAAATAATATATTCTTTTTTTATGCCCCGCCATGAATATGGCCGGGGCATATAGTGTTTGTCATGTCCGTCTTCCGTCCTTCCGTCCTTCTGTCCTTCCGTCTGTCCTTCCGTCACACTTTGCGTTTAGCTCTGTTCAAAGCTCAGTTTCAAAGAAACTATCCAAGATATTTTTATCAAACTTCATATGCTGATAGATATTGATGAGGGCTATGCAACTGCATCAACATTTTTTGACCTTGACCTTTCTTTTGACCTTGACCTCACTTTTCTTAAATTAGTGTTTAGCTCAGTTTTAAAGATACCATTCAAGATAGTGTAATGAAACTTCATATGTTGATACCTACTGACGTAAGCTATTCAACTGCATCAACATTTTTTGACCTTGACCTTTCTTTTGACCTTGACCTCACTTTTCTTAAATTAGTGTTTAGCTCAGTTTTAAAGATACCATTCAAGAAAGTGTAATCAAACTTCATATGTTGATACATACTGATGTAAGCTATTCAATTGCATCAACATTTTTTGACCTTGACCTTACTTTTGACCTTGACCTCACTTTTCTTAAATTAGTGTTGTGCTCAGTTTTAAATATACCATTCAAGATAGTGTAATCAAACTTCATATGTTGATACATACTGATGTATGCTATTCAATTGCATCAACATTTTTTTGACCTTGACCTTTCTTTTGACCTTGACCTCACTTTTCTTAAATTAGTGTCAAACTTCATATGCTGATACGTACCGATAAGAGCTATTCAACTGCATCAATATATTTTGACCTTGACCTTTTCTTTGACCTTGACCTCACTTTTCTTAAATTAGTGTTTAGCTCATTTTTAAAGAAACCATTCATAATATTTTCATCAAACTTCATATGCTTATACATACTGATGTAACCTTTTGAACTGCATCAACATTTTTTGACCTTGACCTTTCCTCTGACCTTGACCTCACTTTTCTTTAATTAGTGTCAAACTTCATATGCTGATACATACCGATGAGAGCTATTCAACTGCATCAATGTTTTTTGACCTTTACCTTTCCTTTGACCTTGACCTCACTTTTCTCAATTTGTGTTAAAATGTTGCATTACTAATATACCCTCGGCGGGGCATTCATGTCCTATGGACATATTTCTAGTTTTTAAGTAGAACAATGCATAAAAATTGGATCCTATATTCACCATTTTTCACTTAAAGATTAATTTTGATCTCCTTACATTATGTTAACTTAACCATCATTTAGCTGTTGTACTTAAACCAGGGGGATGACTAAATGATTTAAAGTAGATTTAAAGATGCATTTAGTTTTGTAATAGCTAAGCTGTACCAGTCGTAGTTCTAATTGTAGTAATCTAGTAATGTCAATACAATATTTCAGGTGGACCCAGCACTGCTGTATCATCTCTATCAATGGATATTACCATCATGTATAAATTGTTAAGGAACTACTCCGACATTACTCCTCCTGGGAATGGATGGGGAAAGGACCCAAAAGTAGAACACATTACGGAGAGTGACGACATAGAGAGGATTCGTTTATATAGAAACAAGTATTCCCATGATGCTGGAAGTAATCTTGTCATGAAGGATAATGTTTTCAGTGCTATCTGGACTGATCTGTCCCAGGTGAGACATTTTAATTTGATGCATCTTTTAAGTAAAGTAAATCATATGTTACTTTATCCATGAGACATTGTCAAATCTAGAATATTCAGTTGATACCAGGGATTTTCCACTGCCCCGTGTAGGGTCGAATTTCGGCCCCATTCCCAATTAAAAAACCCTCCCTTTTTTCCCAAAATTTTACCCCATTTTCCCCCTCAAATTATTTGCTTTTAAAATTCGATCGGGATCGGAATTCTTACAAAAGTACGGGATTGGAATTCACAAAAAACGTATGTAAATGGCCAAGCAGGAGCTTGAGAATTGAGCCACAATATATTCGAAATATTATAGAAAGACCTTGACAAAATCTAAAGGCAACAGGAGCCTAAGAGAGTTTTTTTTAGAGGTAAGTAACAAAGTAAAAAAATATCATTATGTGTTTTAAGCAATGTGACAGTATACCTATATCCATGTCAAATAAATGGCATCGTCCCAAATTTCCTCGAAAACGAAAGGACATCTTATTAAGCTTACAGATTTTACTTTTTTCCATAGCTAAGGGTAATTGTGACGATGAGCTTCAATCAAACGAAAATCAAACTGAAGGAAATGAAATTGAAAACGATAATCAAGCAGAAATTGAATGTGATGAAATCAGTAAAGATGAATCAGAATTGGAGTCGACCTCTCGTCAGTGCATTCAGCTAGCAGTTGATCAGTCTCGGGCTGAAGGAAATCGTGATTCAACAACAAGTGAAAGTGAAAATGAAGACTGCAGTGCCAGATCAGAACTACAAGATAAGAGATTATTCAATGCTAAAAAATATGAGGGTCTGTACAAATGGCTTTATTTCAGCCACACCAAATGGGGCTTTGTATGCAAATACTGTGAAATATTTCATCTACACCTGATCTTCTAGGATCTTCTAGAAAATTTATGGAGAAAGGTGTCAGTTTAGGCACTCATCCAACACGTAAATTACAGAAACATGAAGAAAGCAGAAGACACCAACATGCTCTTCTGAAACATGCAGAAACTGTCACCAGTAAAAGTAGTAGATCTACTTTATTGAATATTTGGAGCTCAATGACCGATGAAAATTCAAAAAATAAAATGTATAATAGAAATTATCTTGAAAAACTCGTTAAATGTGCATACTTCATGGTCAGGAAGAAGTGGGCTTTAACAGAAAATTTTGAAGGTTTTGTGCGTTTTGTTGGTCAGGTTGGATGCCAAGAAATCCACAGATATCTAGAAAATGACCCAAAAATAACTTACCTGTCATCAAAATCAGTGTCAGACATTTTGAAAGATTTAAGTAATGCAGTGGAAGAAAAAGAGGAATGCTCCTTACTTTGCTTTACTAGCAGATGAAAGCACTGACGAGGGAAATCGAATCCAGTTTGCCCTCTTGGCCAGATGGCCCTCGGAAGGGAAATTTGAAGATCGCTACCTAGGTCTCATCAATGTGAAAAAAACTGATGCTCAGAGTCTTTAATAGGCCATTCAACAATTCTTCTTGGCAAAAGGTGTAGATCTGGACAAAGCTAGATTCACAGCATTTGATGGTACTAATACAATGAGTGGTGAAATATCAGGTATGTTAAATTTAGATAACAGTCACTGTGTCCTTATTTCTTAGGTATCTTTCATTTTGCTACAAGTGTAGTTTAAATTTTACATTTGATTAAGATTTTTAAAAAATGACAATTTCATATTTAATTATTTATAATTAAAGAGCTAAATCCACGAAGGGGCTAAATCGGCCTATTTTTTCAGGAAAATTAAACTGAGGGGAAGAAAAAAATTAACAATAGAAACATTATCCTTGGGCATCAAACTTAAATAGTTTATGCCAATTTTTTTTTATTTGATGACGTCATATTTGTACAGAAAACGTCTAAACACGTGCACTTTGCTAATTTTTATCAAAATAAAGCATTTTTTTCGTCTTTGGTTCAAATTTTTGCTGTGGCCACACCCTTCGAACAAAATAAAATTTATACCATTGAAAAGAGGATTAAAATATGAATAAATAAAGTATATTTTTATTTTGTTCGAGGGGTGTGGCCACATCGAAATAAATACTTTTCGTTCGATTCAAATATCTTAGCACCGACTCACACAGTGAAAATAGCGGGGATTACCCTACATTAATAGAAAAGAAAAAGATTCTATATTGTTTTTGTAAATATTAAAAAGTTTCGAAATGCGAATGTTATATTTATTATAAGTTATTTTGTGTTGTGGTGCAAAAAAGTACAAAAAACTCTCGCAAAGTATGACTGCATGTAGATGCAATAATGTCGACATTTTGTGTACTACGCGCCTCAGTCCTGACCCAAGACTTTTCCTTCAAGTAGCTGATCTATATTTAACTAATTATTATGCTGAAATGTTTAAAAAAAATAATGTGTACTCTTTTCCTCTGACAGCCTATTTATTTATGCCTTGAATTTGTATTCCAACTCCCGGCTCCTCGTCACCATGGTCACTATGTAATCAAAGGGAGATCACCCGAGAAACATGTATGCTACATCTTTATTTTCTCCTGAGTGACCGTGTCGGAATAGCGTAGAATATTAAACAAATTACATCGGATGCAACCACCAAGACGTATTTATAATGATTGTTTTGCCACCTTACAAAACATAAATGTCGTGAAGTCTGAGCTGCAACGACAGCATACAAATGGTTAATGTTACGCAATAGAGTCTATTATAACTACATGTATTATTATCATAACCCATACCCAACATGCGTTTCATAAATCGCCAGTGGCATTTTAAGATAAAAGATTAATTAATATTCATGAGTGAAAACCTTTACTGATCAGAGATCTCTTAACATAAATTATGTTACGAAGTACTGAACCTAGAAAATTCGAGTTGACAAATCAAATAAACAATAGATTGATTTTACAGATCGCGTGTAATTTTTGTGATAGGCCTCTATAAGAAAAATGCCCTATATTGTATAAACGAATAACTTACTACCAAGGCAGTGACAACTCTTTATGGTTTTAAGTAATTTCGGTATCGCATGCATGCTGTGACCTAGCCAACACATGAAAAAAAATGTCAAAGGGAGGCTATTTGTTATCTCTTTCTATTTTGAGTTACTCCGCTTAAATGTAACAGGCCCAAGGGAGAGAGGGCAACCAGATTTGCAAGCATGTTTATACATGTACATGTAGTAGTGTAAATTCATAAAGGTGGGATTAGAGCATTGATATAAAATAAGAAGCAAAAAAAAAAAAAAAAAAAAAAAAAATTATTGCATTTACAAAAAAAAAAAAGAAAAAAAGACAGGGGTTATTGGGGGGAGGGGGTTTCGGGATTCCAACTCTCACTCATTACAAACGTGGGACAGTTCGACCAATTACTGCTGCCATTTAAACAAGAAAGTAGTAAAGTGAATAAATAACAATGCCAATTATATTAGTCCTTGTATATATAGTATAAAAAATGAATTCAATAGCAGTTTTCATTTTTTT
Organism: Saccostrea echinata; assembly: GCF_033153115.1. Taxonomy (NCBI): domain Eukaryota; kingdom Metazoa; phylum Mollusca; class Bivalvia; order Ostreida; family Ostreidae; genus Saccostrea; species Saccostrea echinata. The sequence goes on along the minus strand of NW_026889795.1, from coordinate 9,276,785 downwards.
TTTCAATCTCCTTGATAAAAAATTTAATTTAAAAACGATTGATTTTTCGTGACTCGGTCATTGCATAAATTTATTATAGATCCCAGGCCCGTAGGTAGCAATTTCAGTTTGGGGGGGGGATACATTTTCAGATGGGTGCACTATCAACTGCTAAAATTCCTTGACAAGCAAAAAAAAGGGGGGGGGGGACAAGCATATAGTAGCTTTGTTTTATATAGTATTCTATATATAGGCAGAATTAAGGGGGGGGGGGGGGGCATGGCCACCTCCCGGTTCCTAAGACAATGTATCCTGAATGTATTATTATTATTACCGGATATTACTGCTTATTTTGCCTGTGTATCATATTTGTTTTTTGAAAGGATGTCTATATAGAATATAACTTCATAGATCGGGCATTTGAACATGGTATTTGGGGGGGGGGGGGGGGGTATGGTAATACGCGCTCGACATGTGGTCTATAATTTTTTTTCCGATCGTCTGTAATGATAGCCATTTACTACGGCCAGTAGCTGTTTTTCGTATATTTTTGTTTAATTACAAAGAGTAACGATCCGAAAACGTCCATATGCAATATGTATACGATATTATGATTATTTTATCGTCTTCTGTACTCATTATCGCCTATCTATTTGTAGTTGTGTTAGAAATTGCACATGGAGAAACGAAATTTTATCTTAAGTAATCATATGAAATTTATGAGTAAAATGTTAAAACTGGTTTTGAACTATACGAAAGTCTTAGATGTTGTTATCTTTTAATTTAATTTTCACTTCTCACCAGATAATCATTACTTTATGATTTTATTAAAAGGGTTTATGATAGGTACTCCCCAACATGGTAGTGTGTAAGATACATGTATGATAATATGATAAGAAAACGATTAGTAAGCAATAATTAATTCGATCATATTTGTCATCTGAAATCTCTTCTCATATCTATTGTGGGTATATAAAAAACGTTTCTCTTTGATGATATAACATATTTATCATAATTAGTGAACTTTATTTCGATTAAGTAATTTACATAGAGTAAAGTGGTATACATGTCATTTCCGTTTATCTTGTTGTTTTTTTTAACTTCTGGTTCCGTTTTGAAATTCAAATACTTTGGAAATCTTGTGTTTTCGTTGGACTCTTAATTTTTTGCGGCCGATTTGATGCTTTGCATCACTTTTGTTTAAAAGTCTGTAGTGGCTTCTTCCCTGTCAATCTCTGGTGCGCAGGATTGCCGTCAAACTTTACATTTTACGTGTACTACATGTATGAACTACAATTTCATTTCAAATGTCCGGGAAATGTCATAAATTTCGGAAGTGCAACGAAATTCTCAAAATGACAATAAATAGATGGTAACTTTAAACGTATTCATTTTTAATGGACCTTTTCATTTTAATTTTATGTTTTCGTTATTGAAGAGTACTTGTGTATTTTCTGCAAAAAAGTCTATTTTTTGTTTGTACGCCGTATGACCATACAATAACATATTTAAGAATGATAAAATCCTTATCCATGTCTACTATAGTATATATATTACTACATTAATTCAGTTTTACTCAAATATGATGGATTAACACTTGTGTTTGTTTTCAGCTTAACGTGAATCTTATTATCATTTAAAACGTGTTACATGTATCAACGATTATACCAGACAAACGTATATAACAAATATTTGGCATTTCTTTAGAGTACAAATAGCTTTAATTAACAAATAAACCAAAAGTTTTCAGAACTTCTTGAAAAATTCATAGTTTAAATTTTCCCAAAATTTTAAAGAAGAGCCTATATTGGTTATTTGTATTCCATTAACGTACAGATGTTACTTTCTTATACAAAATGTCAACGTCACGACGTTAAAGTATGTAACGTCAACGTTATGACGTGATACTTTTAATAAGGAAAACAATACCAAATTTAAATGACTGTAAAAAGAAAACCAAAAGAGATATTGTTAAAAAATAAATTGTTTTACAACATACAAATCTTATAGTTTTATGTGAGAAAGTTTCATTTATTTTGATAACTGGGCCGATTTAGCCCCTTCGTGGATTTTGCTCTTTATAAATTTTAGGTTTGCAGAGAAGAGTACGACATATTTCTCCTCATTGTTTATACATAAACTGTCGAAACCATCTCCTGGCTTTATGCTTAAAGCATCTGATGCCAACATATTCATCCTTGAAAGATGTTGATAGTGTTCTTTTGTCTCTCTGGAAGTTATTTGAATACTCACCTCGCAGACTCACGATGTTCCAAGAAGACCTTCAAGAGATGTATGTAATGAAGTCATACGCACTAGTGAAAGCCATGTCTACACGATGGTTATCTCTTGAAATAGCCTGTGGGAGAGTTATTGACAGGTATGGGACAATAATTGACATTTTAGATGAGATATATGATGAAAAGAAACAACCAGAAATATACAGAATTCGCTTTTGTTTGACCCAGCAAAATACTGTTGCCATGATGATGTTATTGTGTGATGTTTTGAAACCGTTGTCACACTTGAGTGTGTATTTACAAGGAGAGTATGTAAATTTTACACACATTGGCACACACGTCAGACATGCAAATGATACTCTCCATGACATTATACAAAAAGTGCAAAGACCAGAAATTGATCCTGAGCTTAAGTTTTCCAAGATTCAGGAGCTGTTTGATGAAATTACTGACAGAACACAGTTGGCCATGAGACGTAAAAATCTTCAGCACACAACTCCAGACGACTTCTTAAGAACCATAGGAGTCCCATTCATTTATTCATTGATTGCTGAAGTGGAAGATGCTTTTAGATGCACACCAGTTTTGCAAGCACTAGGAATACTAGACCCTAGAAATTTACCAAAGAATATACAAGAAATCCCTGGCTTTGGAGATGTAAGCATATGACAAGCCAAAGTTCTTTTTTTTAATAAATCTAAATAAATTCAGTTCTATTAATTTTTCAATCATAAAAGAATTTATAATATTGAATTTTAATTTAAAGGATGAAATGGACAGGATAGCCAATTTTTATGGAAACCCAAAGGAAGATACATTTATGAACTATGTCACAAGATGTGGCAGTGACCTGAATGCACCTGTCAAGGTGTGTGCTGAGTTTAAAGCATTCAAGCATCAGATGTTTATAATGAGGTAACTTTTTCAAGGTCATTTATAATTAAAATTGAAAATTTCAATGTAATTACTCATAAATTATTTTTGATTCATGTAACATTTATTGTTGATTTTATATTTATCAAGAATTGTTTTTTTTTTCTAAATGTTACATCTACTAACTTATTTTATTTTTTAATTAAGCATTTTTTTAGTTTGTTACTGTAACACACTGACATCTCTTTGATTTCAGCATTCATCCCTGAAAAATAACACCCTTACAAAACAGGTAACTTCCATGGATAATGTATGAGGATCATCAAATATAATTTATATCTATTGACTAGATTAAAGAGAATTACATGTATATTTATATCTTATACTGAATTTTTCATAAACTCTTTGGTCTATATATAAGAAATCTTAAATGATTTTGATACTGATTCATTGATTATATTATTTCATGATTATAGTGATAATATTGATAGTTATTATTATACCATTCATAAATTACTTTTAGATCAAGGGGCATTGATTCACCTTTGAAACAGTATCAACATATGAGAGAGGACCCAATCTTAAGAAACAGTTTCCCAAATATGATGCATCTTCTTGGACTGGCCCTTACAGTTCCATCAACAACAGCAGCAGTTGAAAGATCTTTCAGTTTAATGAACTTGCTGTGCACAACCTTGAGAAATAGGCTTATTAACTGTTCATTAGATCATTTAATGAGAATCTGCAGTTGTTCAAATGGGGAAGAATTAAATCGGGAAATCTTGGACAGAGCAATTAAATTTTTATAACACAAAAGAATAGATTGGTTAAATTTTAAGGTTTTGTTTTGGCAATAAACTTTTTTCTGACTCACCAACAGTGTTTAATTCTTGAAATATAGTCTTACAGTAGCACATAAAAATTTCCCAATTTTTGATAAATCGTCGTAAAATTCCCAATTCCAAGGGCCCGGGCCCCATTCCCAAATTGGTGTGGAAAATCCCTGGATACTTTCTAAATTCAGCGCAGAATCCAAAGATTTAGCAGGAAATGATCCATTTTCAACTTTGTAAACTTAACATTTTCCCCATAACTAGGATATGGTGGCGTATTCGTATGTGTTAAAAGTATCAAAAGGGGACTTAAAACAGCATTTAGAAATCGTCTAATGAACAACCGAGCCAGGAAGCTTTGATAAGGAAATTCTTATTTTCTTTAATTTAATGTTAATGCTTATAAGTCGAAGGAATTCATCACAAACTCAAGTAGAGGGGTCAATTAAAAAACAAAATGTATTTCTCCCCAAAAAAAGGCCTAGGATTGTCAAATTATTACAATGATTTATGAACATGACGAACAGTAATCAATCTCAAAAGTTAATTGAAACAATACAAGTTTTGAGCAGAGCAAACACGAACCTCTGAAAACATCAGAGGTGGGAACAGGTGTTAAAGCATCCCTTGCCGACCGGTCACACCCGCCATGATAGCCCCCCCCCCCCCCAAAGTAAAGTTTGTTTGTATGTTGTTTAACGTCCCTCTCGAGATTTTTTCACTGATATGGAGACGCCACCACTTGCCAGTGGAGAGCTACAAATTTTGTCCTATACTCGGCACTTACAGCCATTGAGCAGTGAGGGATCTTTTTTTGTGCCAGCATCTACTACGACACGGGACCTTGGTTTTTACGGTCTAATCCGAAGGACCAATCTCCACGTCCCACAGTGGGATTTGAACCCGCGACGTAAGGATTAAACTCCTTACTCCGCAACTCTAGAGCAGACGCTCTAACCACTGTGCCACGCGGGCGACAAAAAGGAAAGTAGAATTCAATATGAAAATAATGGCCAATCAATTTCTATGAAAAACGACATTTACCATTGACTGAATTTGCTAACAAGGTCATCGACCATAGAATTTGTGAAATGTTGACTTTTAACGAGACTGTTAATATTCTTGTGTCTTCAACTTATTTATCCATAGCTTGTCTCGTTTTTAAAATTGTTCGTATGTAGATCTGCATATCTAATCAACTGGGAGACGCATAAACTCCATGTAAAGATGATAGTGGTATATTGCTACATAAATAAAGGAAATTGACAATAGGAAAATTGAGGTCATCGTGTTTCTCATAAAGTTTTGTTGTTAGATTACCATTAACGCCCTTTTTTCTTGTAAAATATCCAAATATGAAACAGATGTGTCAGACTCTGTCGTATCTTTCATTTTGAGCTCACAGGGATAATTATATCAAGTCAACGTAGGAATGAAAATGAATATTTATGTTAATTGATAATACATTTTCGATATATCAAAATTTTGAATTGAAGGCCACAGCAAGAAAGTTTTTTCATTTCATGTGGAAGACTTTGAATATATTCTGCTTCATATGAATACAAAAAAGGTCTGCTAATAATGGGGCGCACTTAGTTACCATGGTATTCCGACAGATTGTCGGAAGACTTGATCTCCAAAAAAAAACTACCTTGATATTGTTAATCAGAATAATAATAATATAACTATAGGCCCCATGTTATGTAAATTCTCATTTTCTTTCCAAATGTTTGCTCTTTGGGCCGCAAGAAGGTTCACAGGGTCATTCAAGTCTTTTAGAAGGGTATAGATTGGAGGAAAATATTACTTATAATTGGATCTGTAATAGAATTTTATTAATTGTAATCTTCAAATGTCCAGTAAAGTTTAAGGACACTTGATTCATACTCAATGTATCCCCACACTTCTTGTTTGTTTGTTTTTTTAAATTTATTCAAGAAACATGCAACTTTTTCAGACAACATGGAGCCTTTTTCTTGCAAATCATATTGATTTTTTTTCCAGGCCATAATAAGACTGAGTGCTGGTGTATTGAAAAGAAGGATCAGTGAAATATAAGTGTGGAACTTGCTGAAATTCACGATGAGTTTTGAGAAGATTCTCTTTGGTAACTCGTAATCAAGACAACATTGACTGTAGTGTTCACGAATTAGTTCATGTACGACTTATTTAACCGGATGTTTCCAGGTTTACAGTTTTTGTTTTGTTTAATACATTTAAGTTCTCCATGCTGGCGCAGGATGCAGCGCATGTTTGCAGCTACGACTTAAACATTGTCCATCCGGCTGAGAGCACATTGTAAGCTTTTTATGTTTGTAAATGTTTATATGATTATAGTATTTGATTTTGCTTAAATGTTTGCATAGGTGTCATACGTTTTGTGTATTTTCTAGTCGTTTCTTAAAAATAGCAGATACCGCCAAATTTACAGTGTATGATTTTGCATTGATATATTTGCATAGTTTGCTCTATGAGATATTATGAGATCTCATAACTATAAATTCAAGTGTGTTTCGGCTTAATCATGTTAATATATTCTTATAAATTTCAAAATGTATGTAAATCAGATAAATGGCAATTGATTGATTATCTAGTCAAGGTATTTGTGTATGAATATCCTATGACTGTCTGTTATGTGTTTATGTATCAGTTCATTTTGTATATTTTAGCCTTTCACCACATTCTTCAATAAACTTGAAACACAGTTTGAATGGGTGGTTAGCTGTTTATACGCCGTGAGATTGACTGTAACCTTAGGATAAAAATCCTAGTTAATCAAGTTTACATGAATAACTCCTTCTTTTTATGCTTTTTTTTTTTGAGTTCGCTTTAAAGAAATCAAAAATTGCATGTTTAACAAAATATTTGGCAATTATATGGGGTTTTAAGAATTTTTATCTGTTCATCATAAGTAATGAAGTAATGTTTCGAAAAATACATTCTCTTTTCTTTTCCGTAAGCGATGCCAAGGCTTCCTAAAAATGACTTAAGTGCGCATTTCCATTGCTCTAGCTGGAAAAATATCAAAATAAAGGTGATGGAGAGTTAGAGATGCAAATATGCAACACATCACGCCTCAACAGGCTCTTACATATCATTAGCATGAATTACAGTCATTGAACCGGAAGTCCAAGGGTTACTACACTGCGCTTGGTTAGAGAAAATTCGACCCCATCATCTGAAAAACAGGCATTTAAAAATGGCAAAGAATAATTCTTTCGCTCAGATCTATAGATTTATGAACCTACTGCATCGTAGAAATCAAGCTGCAACTGTTCTACATGGCAGTCTTGCACGCTGTAATTGAATGGCCGGGGTGGGGGGTGTTTTAACATTCATGTGTTACTTTCTGAAGCTAAAAGATTATAATTTAACATTTTTATCAAATATCTGATGTTTATAAATCGAGTTTTACCTTACTATATTCATTTTTGAAAGTTATTAGATAAAAAATTCAAATATTTATAGAGTACTGCTTGTTGCGTTTCTTTTGCGTTTCAGTATAACATTCATTCTAACTCTATCGCTACAAACATGCTTCATTTTTTTTTCAAGACTTCCTGACAGCTTCCACTACACTTCTCCCATTTACGCACAATTTTTTTTTTATCTAGTGTAAAATTATGTTTGATAATATACAAAACTCTACTATATACGTGACTGACTTCTTATAATTTACATCTATATTACCTAACATTTTTGCACTAATTTTTTTTTCCGCATCCCTGCCATTTCCTGACAACTTTCATAAAGAGCCAAGCATTTTATGGAAATCACCAATTTCTATTTATAGGCATTCCTTTTCATTCAAGACTGACCTTTTTGATTTCATTGGGAACTTGTATTATATTTTCTTAGGTGCATATATTGCACATAAAAGTCATTTTTCATGTTCATCACTCTAATTTTGAGACAAAAGGTTTACCAAATCTGTCAAGATATATATAAAAAAAGGTGTTGTGAATTTACAAAATTTGACGACATACCTGTAGTTTAAAACTGTCCTTTCCCGAGAGACTTTCAGATTGTTTCGTGTATATTTCAACTCTTGTAATTATGTTCCTTATAGGGTTTTTATCACGTATCTAAATTTCTAAAAAAAAAAAAAAAAAAAAAAAAAAAAAAAAAAAAACACTTTTATATTTTTGAAACATATAATTATTGTTTAATTATGAAATAAGTTTGAAAACGGGCGTAATTAGACGATAAAAGGCCCGTATTATAGGGTCCTCGAACTAAAAATTTCCACTATTTAGATAGGGTGACGTGGTACTGAAACGTCATAGGTGTCAATTGTCAAATAGTACTCGTAAAGCTTATCGTAAAAAAAATATATTGAATAGATTTTTACATTAAATAAATAGACTACACAATATTGCCGGTTGAAATTTTGACATCGACCATATTTCTTTGGTTATGGACAGTCAATCTTTTATGTATGAACGTTTAGAAGAGAGAAATAACCAGAAAATATGCCGACAACTGAACTCGGGACTTCGACTAATTAGAACGAATTACTAAAGTTTAACTTCGTAAATATTTATAAATATGTGAATTTTAAATTCTCCTTCATTTTTTCAATTATGTAAATATAAATAAATGCTGTATATCTTCTATCTGTTCCAGCACTGATTATCATGTATTATCAATGACACCTCTTCAATGGCGCCGTACGCCATTACGAAGTTCACAAAATTCCTACTAGATTCTGTGCGACTTTTTTAAAAATGCGTGTTGGTCATTTATTTATTTATTTATTTTTTAAAAAGGTATCTTTTCCTTAAAATATTTTGTAGTACAATTCGTGATAGGGCATAAACAATTGTTCTGAATGGAGATAAACTCCGTGGCGTTTGCAGAAAAAGGCTCCTCTTTCATCTCTATACCAAGTCCAGGAAATGTAGAAAAAAATCTTCCTAAAACCTTTCTTGTGCACATTTGTGCATCCTAAAGCCACAAATTATACCTTACTAGCTGTCAATTATCCATTTATCACTTGATTATTTTCTAACAAGTTTAACAGACGCAACAAATGAGCCCTTTTGTATACACAATAAATACTTCCCTTGACCAGGATTGACACCTATGACGTCAGTGCAATGGCGCATAACATCGGCGATCAAAATTATGCATATTGAGAAAATCCAACTTTGAATCGCTGAAACATCAAACAATATTGATTTTCTAGCAAGAATTTTAAATATATGATTTAAATAACATGTAAGCTTTGTCATATCAAAAGTTTTGAAACGTGATAAAAATTCTTTATCAAACATAAAAAAAGTAAAAAAAAAAAAAAAAACATACAAAGAAAAATTATATGAATGGAAAATAATGGTCTGATCTCGGAATTATGATTCATGTATTTTCAGTCCATACTCAAATAAAATTATCAAATAAAATAAAATTATTCATAAAATGTTTTGTTCTGGTCCAGGATGGTCTTTGGTAACAGTTTGTCATAGTTTAGTTAGCGACCTTAATATTAACTATATAACCCATTCAAACCTTATGATTCTCATACTAATCGTTTAAAGGAACTATTAATATCTAAATATCATTAAAGTGTAGTTTGAGTTTATACATGTTTATACTGAGATTATATGACAAAATTCTGGTTAAGAAATGATACTACTATCGTAGGCGAAAATGCCTATCAAATACGCCATGACTCTTTCATTTTTATTCATTTTTCAGGGATGTCAACCAGTATTTGAGTACTTGATTATCGTTTGGTCATACTAACTAATCGACTGTATATGTTTTACTCTGTTAAATCTGCTTCTTAATCCTAATAATGACATTGGATTCACCTTATTTCTATACGCACCAGTGTTTTTTTTAATGTTTACTCGCGTAAGGGTAGGATTTAAAACCGTTCTTGGTTCATTGTTCTTACTAAGAAATATTTGCATATTTACTTTTGATCATCAAGCATACATGCACTTTCAGAATCTGCAGTCGTGGTATATTTCAGAAGGGTTTACAATCGAAAGATTAAATGATGAAAATGTTGTTAAGCTCATTTATTACCATTTCAACAGTGAAATACTGTGATTTATTTATTGAATAAAAATAATATTCTCTCACAGTGTGAAATGATACCAAAGTGAAATTCTCGCACAGTGTGAAAGGATATCAATCTAAGTAAAAAATATTTGGCCTGTCGTAAGATAGAGATAGTAACTAAACCGCCTTGATAGAGACTAAAACTGCCAATTTCTTCCAAAATATGTAGCTAAAATCCATGCTACAATGTTTTCAGTCTCGCAATTGCTAAGCTATGACGTCTCAAACGCTCAACTATGACATCACAGCCTGTGACACTGTGTTAAGAAAAGACAGAGGGAAAGAGAAAATCAAAGAATATGTAATAAACAGAAAATTCAATGTTTTTAGCTGAATATGCAATTTATTTCACTCGTGAGACAGGATTTTTTTTTTATATTTTCACTCGTGAAAATATGAAAAAAAAAATCCTGTCCCACTCGTGAAATAAATTCCATATCCAACTAAAAAACATTGAATATCTTCTTTATATCATTTTACATGTAAGGATTAAAGGCTGACATCCATCAAATTAAATGAAATCTCAAATTGACACTTTTCTCATGTTTATCTTTACTGGTCAGAACCCATAAGAGCTTAAGCAATGGTAAGATGTCCATCGTCCGTCCGTCTGTCTGACTGTCTGTACGTCTGTCCGTCGGTAAACAATTTTTTTTCGAAATGCTACTCCTCCTACAATTTTTGTGTGATTTCAATATAACTTAGCACACAAGTAGACTACACAAAGATTCCTGATTCCGTGTATTGCTTTTGATTCCGATGAACGGTGTTGCCATGGCTACTAAAAATAGATACCTCTGTGAAGTACTTTCAAAACACTACTAGTCCTACAGTTTCGGTCTGATATCAAAATAACTTGACACACAAGTAGACTACACTAAGATACATAATTCTGTATTTCAGTTTTTGATTTCGATGAATATATATATATATATATATATATATATATATATATATATATATATATATATATATATATATATATATATATATATATATATATCTCACCAAAAAAATCACAACACCGAAATAAACTCTACCGGTTTCATTTTCAATCTTCAGGAGTTTGACAACATATTGATGTGTAACAAAGCCATATTGTCAAACTCCTGAAGATTGAAAATGAAACCGGTAGAGTTTATTTCGGTGTTGTGATTTTTTTTTATATACGACTACGTGTTTGGAGATATATATATATATATATATATATATATATATATATATATATATATATATATATATATATATATATATATAAAAGTCCAAAAAATCACAAAATATTTTCTGCAAGCGCTTTCGCCATGTTAGGCTCTTCAGGCAGTTATACAATTGTCAGGTAGGTTACCTGGTAACGTCCAAAAGCAAAAGTTCATTGTGACGTCATAATAGATCAAGGTAGCGTTAAGTTGCCGTATTAGATAATGTACAAATATTGCATTAACTTGAACACATAATTTGCATAAAATCTTACAATATGTTATATATATATATTATTATAACAGTAACTTGATCCGAAGAGCCGTATCACGTCGAGTTGACAGGCGCGGATCATCAGATCAAACGAGACGCGAAGCGTCGAGTTTGATCTGATGATCCGCGCCTGTCAACGAGACGGATCAAGTTACTGTTATAATGATAAATTTATTATATACCCCTTTACAACTAGCAAAGTAAAATAAAAGGAAACTTTTTGGATCAATTACATAACTTTTATCCATATAACAAACCATTTTGTCAAGGAACTTTTTGATGCGCGAGAATAAAAACGTCATTTATCTGTGTACTACGTCATCAGTTTCAGAGAGGGGTGATATGGATTCAGAAAACCACAGTGTGGTGATCCGGAACGTCGGATCACACCGTCACGTGATTGTGTGAATTCAACAGTAAAACTGAGTGACAAACAGTTGGGTATATAATAAAATAATGTATCATTTTCGATTAAGCTTTGGTTTAAAGAGTTTGATAAAGTAGTCCTCTTTTGCCAAACGTAGATTTTCATTTTCATTGGGAAGTTTATAAAAAGGGAAAATCTTAAATATTCCTTTGCCGCATTTTGCAAAATGTTCACAACATGGTGTATTACGCACACTAGGGTCTTTAATTTGTTGTTTGTGTACACGAACCCGGGCTTTTAGTTTTCCCGTTTGTCCAATATAGAATTCTTTGCACGTCGGACAGATTGCACAGTAGATAACGTTTTCGGATTTACAGTTCATTGGTGAATTGGTTCTAATTTCCATTCCTGATTTAAGTTGGATTCTATTTCTCTCTTCTAAATATGTACACGTTCCGCATCTTGGATCTTGGATCTCCGCATTTTTTAATGGTTGGAATTTCCTCCTGTGTAGTAAAACGGGCTTTGGTTAACAATTTTTTTAAGATTGGGTGCCTGTCGTCGACTATTGATAATATCATTTGGTTGTATTAAACTTTTCATATTTTCTGATTGTTCTAAAATTGGGTAGAATCTTTTAGCGTCCATAAGGATATTTCTGTTTCGTGGGTTATGGGTCACAACAAAGGCTATTTTCCCGTCATCGGTGATGTCATCTACACGACGTGGATTTCTAAGGTTCTCTATTGGAATTTTGGACGCCTTGTCTATTCCAGCGTTGATTAAATCAATTGGATAGTTTTGTCATCGTAGATATATTTTTAATTCCTCCAAACGTCTAGAACGCAGGGTTTTATCTGTAATAATTGTACAAATTCTTCGTGGTAAATTAAACGGGATATTACGTTTTGTGTGGGATGGATGGCACAATCTATAATCCAAATACTGATGCGTGTCCGTAGGTTTACAGTATAAGTCTGTAGTTATACAGGATCCATTCTTTATAATAAGAAGATCTAAAAATGGAAGTTCCGCACGACGAACGAACATTATTGTTCATGTAACTTATGTTCTAAATAACCTAAGGTTAATGTCATTTATTGGTCTGAGTCACTTATTGGATATACATTTAAAACCATATTGTCAAAAAGTACCCAGCTTTGTAAGAGACGATCTGGATTTCATAAATCATTTACCTTCTCAGATCACCTGTAACACAAAACTTGTCACTTTTGATGTCGTTAGTTTATATACTAATATTCCTACAGAATTAGGATTGGAAGCTGTAAAATTTTGGATGGAAAGTTATCCCGATATACTAAATGACAGATTCCAACAGAATTTTATTTTAGAAGCACTTAAATTAGTTCTAGAAAACAATTCATTTGCTTTTTCTGACCATCATTACCTTCAAACTAAGGGAACTGCAATGGGGACGAAAGTCGCACCTACCTATGCAACATTAACCTTAGGTTATTTAGAACATAAGTTACATGAACAATTATGTTCGTTGTGGGGAATAGAATCTGCAAATAATATACAGTCTAAATGGAAAAGATTTTTAGACGACTGTTTTATCTTATGGGATGATGATGTCGACAAATTATCGGAGTTTTACGATCTACTAAACCAAATGAACTCGGATATCAAATTCACAATGGAAACAGATGATACAAATGCCATTTCTCGATGTTCTTATATCAAAAGATAAAACCAGCTTAAATACGGATATATACTATAAGCCGACAGATACACACCAATATCTGCATTTCGGATCGTGCCATCCCCACCATACTAAAACGGCTATACCATATAATCTCGCAAGAAGGATCTGTACCATTGTGAGCAATATTAATACGAGGGATATCCGTTTGGAGGAATTAAAATTGTATTTATTGAGCCAAAAATACCCAGAGCAACTGGTAGATAATAGTATTATGAAAGCCAAGGAGTATGATAGAACACAATTACTTTCAAACACACGACGTGCGAAGGACGGAGAAACAATACCCTTTGTTCACACGTACAATCCCAGAAATAAAAACATCAATTCAATTGTTTATGAATTAAATAGCTTAGTACTTAAAGAGGATGAACAAACGAAAACTACATACAAAAACTGTCGTTTTATCAGCAGTAAACGTCAGCCCAAAAACCTTAAGAGAATACTTTGTTCCTCCCAATTCGCTGACCATAATTATACAGTGTCAAAGTGTACGGACCCTCGATGCGGCACATGTGACTACATTACAGAAGGGACGAGTTATAATTTTAACGGGCGTGAATTTAAAGTTAATGCCAACATGTCATGTGATACGAAAGATGTCATATACGCCATCATATGTCCTGGATGCAAAGAATATTATATTGGTGAAACTGGCAACAGTCTTCGTGCCCGTGTACGTGTACATGAGCAACACATCAGTACACCTGAATATAGACAAATCCAGTTAAGTGCACTCCTGGAAACTTGTGCAAAAAAAACGATTTAATATTTTCCCTTTTTATAAACTCAGATGTGCCAGTGATATCCAGAGACGGGAAAAAGAAAAACATTTTATTTGTATTCTAAAGCCAAAACTTAATAGTCTCTTATAAACTACCTATGATTTTCCCGGCCAAGGGCCTCAACTGTCACCTGATTATAATAGAACACTGTAAAGGATCCATAGAAGTATAATCAAAACTAACTTATCGAAGCAATGTTGCCCAAGAATTTAAAAAAAAATCTGGTAAAAATTCCCTTGCTTATAGTAACGTGCTAGACAGGAGTGGTCTCTTTGGGATCAAACTTGGTTTTCGCAAGTCTTAAAGGGATGATAATGAATGCAAAATATATAAATACAGTGAAAACGTGCCTATTGTGTAAGGTATTCAATATATACAGATATGTTTTTGTCACTTGCCTAGTGCTGCAATTCAGTACACACACAGACTTGGGTATACAACATGGCTATATGCTACTTGTCACTAATTACAATAAGTTATCCTGGGTCTCTGTGATTCTTTGTTTACTTTGATAAAGTATAAAACAACTTTATCCTGTCTCTCTTTTTAACCATGACTCTACCATGACAAAGACTCACCTACTGTCAAAGAGATCACCACAGTGTAAACATACTGTGTACAATTACAAGTTTTGCTAAATATATAAATAATCTTTATGTCAATCTTTCATATTGCTTTCCAGTCATGAATATGACTTTGAACATGCTTTGCTCATTTAAACCTAACATTCATTTTTTTTTTGTTTCTATATATACGAGGGGTTATCAAAAAGTTCGTGGACTAGCGCTATAAAACTAAAACCGCTTTAGGTACATGAATGAATTTTAAAACATTTAGTTAGCATCATCTTTTCTATCGATAGAATAAACCATAAATAATAAGTTTTATTTTTTAATAAATTGTTAATGTTTTTGAAAGCAATGGTGTGTCCAGGCGGCGCAACCTCAAATAGGACGATTTTTCTACTTGAGCGTAACTGAGAAAAACTCGTTTGATATGAAAATTTGTCATCAAAAAATTCCGTTAATTCAGGCATGTGGTACGACACAATCGTTCCGTAAAATTTGCAATTTTTACCCCATTCTGTAAGTTATATGAAATTTTATCGCTAATTTTATATGGAGTTCCAAATAATTAAGGGCTTGAAAATGACGTCAAAAATGGGGAGGGGTTTCATTTTCCAACATTCTATTAAGTTTCGCCCCTGGAAAAACTGGTATAGACCTAGGGACAGTTAAAACGGGCTACAGAAAAATAAAATGCATTCAGAGTACTTGTTTTAAATACCCAAAAAGATTCAGAGAGATGAAAGATGCACAGTTAATGTCGATTTGCACTCAGGGTGTCAAAAGTCAGTCACGTCGAAAAGTGACATTAATCATGTGTGGAAGAAAATGAACTCCAACAACCTAAGTATTCTGGCATAAACAAGTGAGGATCTTTCTCTATGCATAGATTCATTTACAATATTATATGCATTGAAAGCAGTTGTTCATGACATTGTAAAGTCATATAAACAAGACGGACTTAAGTACTTACTTAACTCCAGGTAATCTCATCAAGATAAGTGCACAAGGTTTGAGAGGGCAGAGATTGAGAAACAATGACGTTGTCAGACGTCATGAAACTAAACGGCGACAGCGCCGGGTGATCATATGATGTCTTTTTTATTTTAGAATAATTTGGCAAATTATTAACGTATCAAGCTAAAGTTTTCAACTTTTTAAAAACTTTTGTTGATTAATGTTCTTTATAAATTTTATAAGCACAGACTACATAGTATTAATTTTATCGAAACAGTCCACGAACTTTTTGATAACCCCTCGTATATATATAACATTCTTTCTTATATTCTCATTCAAGCAAATAACCTGTTAATTAAACTATATATGTACAAGGATTTCTTGATTAATAACATCTAGCAAAAGGGGACTAACTGTCATTTGCTTCACGTATTACAATTGTGTACCCTGTTTGTCTTCTAGATACCCAGGATCAAAGAAAAGGCACATTTACTTATAATTATATTTAATACATTTACATTGATATTTTTGCATTTAGTTTGTGTGCTTAGTACTCAGGGGCAGAGGAGAAGATTTTCAAAGCATTAATGCATTTTTGCTTATCAATAGAGCCCCACCCAAGCATAAGAACCCCTGACCCAGAGGCCATGAAAATCACAATTTTGGAAGAAGCACCCTTTCTCATCAAAACTATGTATTTAGTTTGTTTGCTAAACACCAAGGGGCAGAAGAGAAGATTTTCAAACCAATACTTTTTTTTCAGTATACATTAAATAAGTCCTCCCCCCCCCCCCACACAGAACCTTGACCCAGGGGCCATAAAATTCATAATTTTAAAGAGGAACTCTTCCTCATCATATTTATGTATTTAGTTCTTTGACTTAACACCCAGGAGCAGAGGAGAAGATTTTCAAAGAATTAATGCATTTTCACTATATTATCATTAGAGTCCCGCCCTAACACCAGAACCCCTGACCCAGGGGCCATGAAATTTACAATTTTGGAATAGGCACTCTTCCTCATCATAACTATGTACTTAGTTCATCGGCTTAATACCCAGGGGCAGAGGAGAAGATTTTCAAAGAATTAAAGCATTTTCACTAAATAATCATTAAAGCCCCGCCCTAATACCAAAACCCTGGCCAGGGGGGCCATGAGTTTCACAATTTGGTAGAGATTTGCTCGTTACAATCATGCAAACAGTTTGACTGTTTGTTGTACAGGGGCAAAGAAGAAGATTTTTAAAGATTGCATTAATTTTGATGGTTTTAGCCGCACCTCTCAGAAATCGAGGGTGGGGGGGGGGGGGGGGGGCAGGGGCCATGAATTTCACAATTTGTTCTTCCCTTCACCCATAGATGCTATATGCCAAAACCGGTTGAAACTGGTTCAGTGGTTCCAGAGAAGAAGCTAAAAATGTTCAAAATTTTACGACTGATTGACGACGAACAACGTACTCAGGTGACCTAAAAACAGATACATCAACTCTTCTTTGTAATTGTGACGTCATAATGTACTCATGTACCTAGTTCATGAGAAAATGATGCGAAGAATATGAAGGAAAAATATTTGCAAATGTAAATATTAAATAGCAAATCACTATTATTTGCCAAATAAGATATTACTAACATTTTTATATATTTATTGCAGATACAAGTTCTATGAAATAACCCCTATTCATTCAATGTGTTCAGACAAGTGTCTACCTCCCCCCCCCCCTTCCCGATTCCAGGTTACAGTGCAGAGACCTCGATGTTTGTTCACCGCATGAACAATTTGCCCCTTGGACCACTGTGCACTGGTTTAGAATATATATATATTTATAGATATAATAACGGAATGAATACTTTGGAGACGGGTAAATAAAAAAAAATGTGCATGTTGTTATTTTTTTTAGTATATGATTTTATTTTTTTACTTTTGTTATTCTGATTTACATATGAAATGAGCAACAAACGCAAGATTTTCAGAAAAAGTATTTATTTAATCTATACATATTGTTTTTTCTTTAGTCTTTTAACAGACTATACACGATTAAGGTTCAGCAGGAAACCATCATACGAAAATTTATGAAATCTTATATTTTATGAAGGGGGGGGGGTAATTGAAATGCATGTAGCTTCAAAATGAATGTGATGACCTTACTTCATATTTTAAACATAAGTCACTTATAATAATTTGTTCAAAATATATTAGTTTTTGGAAAATTCATCGGGTAATTTTTTGTCAAGACGTTGAGAACTGCTCTTGAGGTGAAAATATTACTGCAAATTTACAATGAATACTCCCCAAAGTAGAGCTGGCATTACTACATCTATCAATAGTTTCCGAAATTTTTTTTAATTTTCATTGAATATAAAGCATATTATTTAATATCTGGTGGATTTATTTTAATTTTGTATCAATTTGGATACCTGTATGGCATATATAAAATTTCACCTCATAAATATCAAAATATTGAAAAAAAAAATGCGGTTACCATGGCAACCATATCATCCTTATAACCCTGATGATCATGATTGATATTTTCATATTATGATACCATTAACGTAAGGCAAATTATATGTAAAAATGAGAAAAATTCATTGAGCGGATTTTTTTTCACGGACCCTTGCAATCGCTTCCTTAATATCTCAAGCATAAATTTATTAAAAAAATCACGAACAGATTTAGCATTTCACGGTAGCTCAGTCGGTAGAGCGCTCGCTCCGTGATCGGGAGGTCATGAGTTTTTAAAAAAATCCTACTTTTTTCAATTTTGCTTTGTTAATGTCTTTAAAAAATAATATAAAAAATTTAGCCCTTTCATATGGTCAATCCATAGATAGATCGACTTCACAGAAAAACATATCGACCTCACACTTCGTGTGTTGTGCTTGGGGTAACTTGGGAATTTTTTTTAGAGGGGGGGGGGGGATAAAACTACTGGAGGAAGCAGGTAATGTCAAAACCAAGTCGTGCATTTGTATGTAAATGGAAGAGGTCGTATTTCAATGATAAGAACTTTATCAAAAGAGGATAATATGTAAGGAAAGAGATAATCTGTAAAATCTTATGAAAAGCTTTAAGAGTTAGTAACGTTCACTCTAGCTGATCTGTGCCGAGTTTTACTTAAGGTCGTAAGTCAAAACGTAGACGATTTTGCGTTTTACTAAAGGTCTATGTGTGCTCTATAGCAGCTGTAGAAAAGCACGTAGCCTAATAAAAATAACGATAATTTTATAAATGAGACGGGTACTTTAATCTAAGCGTGTTTTGGGGGGCATGGAGGTCAGCCGTTGGATTTTTTTAGACGCTCTCGGTTTCATGTCATGGATTTTATTTCCCTGTTTTGCGTTTTTTTTAGTTTATCGATGTCATATATTGACATGCAAACTTGTTCAGTTTTAATATCTTAATGTATTCTCTCGAAGAGTTAAATGCTTATTAAGCGTAAATAACTCACAGTAAATTTAAATCTTGATCATTCTGAAAATGGTTTAATGAAAGTTAGGTGCAATTGCGGGGGGGGGGGGGGAGGGGAGGAGGAAGGGGGGATTTACAGAGTCGATTATTAAATTTATACTTAAAAGTAACCAAAAAAAAATGACCTATTGAAACATGGATACTTTGATAGATGGTATTACTTTACTTCTTATAATAAATATGAAAAATATTAATTAAAAAACCCCACATAATTTGATATCAATCGCTTAAAAATCCGTGCACATGAATACATTATATCATCATGTCAGATGTCTGTGTGCTCTGTATGTGCATCTTTACGAAGAAAACTACTTAATGTAATGCAAAATTTTATTTTTCACATAAAGATGACGGGGTTTATTTACAAAAGCATTTTAATAAAAACACTGCATATACTTCTTTCTTTTCTTCCGAGCCACATGACGTCATAGTGGACTACATTAAAAATTACGACATAATTTGGGAATGCAAAAAAGTATGCACGTTGTTTATTTCACTGTCTTGTGAGAGTAATTTTAAAATTTGCAGTTATTTCACATAACAATAAATCAATGCTTACTCCTATCAGTACGTAGTCATTCATTGTATATAATAATTAAATAAATAAAATGTTTAAGTTTGGTGTTATCATGTGCTAGATTTTATTTTCTTTACCTTTTATCCAAATCGCATGCAAGGTATTTACATGTACATTCGTAAAATGTTTAGAATAATTAGATATAAGAGGGAGAGAAGGAGAAAGAGAGAGAGAGAATCAATATTTATGAGCGTATTTTTATTGGGAGGGGGGGGTGTTGCTCGTAGGTTTAATTGTTTCAAATTTGGAAGGAAAAAAAGCAATAAGAGATAGTTTAAGTAAATCAATGCATACGAGTACTTGTGTGTTGTACTTGTAGACTATGAGTAAGAATTATAAAATAGGTCTAATATATTTTATATAGCATGTACATTTTTTTTTTTTTTTTTTTTTTTTTTTTTTTGCCAAATTACCCTTAAAGATTGCACGCCCAAATATTTTCAGCTATTTATTGAGTTAATAGGACGCCGTTTTGTTTTCAATTTTAGAGTTTTTAATTATTTAATGTGTGTCAATTTGGCAGTCAAGTGTAGCGCGCACATACAGTCATGTATAACCTTTTCAATATCCTTATGCCTAGGACTCGTAATCCAATACAAACTGAAAATATTTTTTTTAAGTTTATCAATTGGAAAAATAAATTTTTATAAATGTACATTTGTATTTATTATACGTCTGTTAAAACATAACCTATATAAAGTTAAGACGGTAAAATAACTATTTTTGTATAGTCTGAAAATTTCAAGTCTAGCAAAGCTATACACCGGGGTATAGAAAATGTGCCATCCACCCCTCGGAAAATTTTCATTCCTTTTTTGCCGCCAATTTTGGTTTCCTGCGATCAATCTATAGACTGATGATATTATCCCAACTTCAGTAGCATTGTTATGTCATCAACATTTTGGCTCATTCTTGCAGTGTTATCTTACTTAATATATACATACGTAATTATTCAAAACTTTTACGAATAATCATTCTTTTTATGTTTTGTATCAGGTAACCCCACTCTCACTCGCTTCTTTCAAAACTAGGGCAACACTTCCGGTGTAACGACGAAAAGTGACCCCCGTAGGAAATGGACCGGGGGTCAAATTTCTACGTGGAAAAATGACCCCCCGGTCAATTTTCTACGGCAAGTGGGGTCATTTTTCGACCGTAGAAAACCCTTCCAGGCCAGTAATTCTACGACTACACAAACGTTGAAAAATGACCCCCATAGAAATTTGACCCCCTACTTTTTAACTATATTATACAATAAAACCTTAAGAAATGAGACGTGATACGCGTTCATCCCAGGGTTGGGGAGGGTCGGCGAAGTCCCAGAGATAACTGCGTCTCCCCATTTTTTAATACTCTCAAATGTATGTTGGGGAGGAAGCGAAGCATCTTTCCCCTCCTTAACGCCACCACTTATACACACACACACACACACACACACACACACACACACACACACATATATATATATATATATATATATATATATATATATATATATATATATATATATATATATAATTTTTCTCTATTATTCCGAGCTCTTTGATTGGCTAAAACCTGATGAAATAACCAATTATCAATTATATAACAGCATATAGATTTGTGTTACTATTTGAAGATTCTGAAATGCATATCGACCTCATGTTTCGAAAAATGGAAATTTTCTTCTATAAAACAATAATAGTGTTGACTTAACATACCTAACATGACTTAATTGATGTTTCTGAAGAAAAGAAAACCAG
This sequence comes from Saccostrea echinata, assembly GCF_033153115.1. Taxonomy (NCBI): domain Eukaryota; kingdom Metazoa; phylum Mollusca; class Bivalvia; order Ostreida; family Ostreidae; genus Saccostrea; species Saccostrea echinata. The sequence goes on along the minus strand of NW_026889795.1, from coordinate 9,255,139 downwards.
AATACTTTAATTCCTAAATATTGTAATATATTGAAATGTTTAGTAAATATTGTTAAGAGGTAACAATGCCCCGAATGTTGATCTACTTTATGATAAAATAAATTTAATATTTTTTTTTCAATAATTGGTAAAAGATATAATAAAACAAAATGTAGCCTTATTAAAAGGTCTATTCCCTAAAATACTCTATCAGTATAAAGGAAATACATTGAAATTAAACATGTAACTGTAATTAGATCTCCATATGAAAAAATTTAATTTTGCATTTATTATTTTTAAATTATGTCCTGTCAAACTCTCTAATAATTATATAACAAATGTAGCCCTTTCATGAAAGGGATATATTTGTATTATATATATATATATATATATATATATATCTATATCTATATATATATATATATATATATATATATATATATATATATATATATATATATCAGTTATAAGAAACAACACAGCATCTTGCCTTCATCTTTAATGTATATTTAACTTTTACTGAGGGGTATCATATTTTGATTTTTTTGCCACAAATTTGGCCTCCAAATCCTCCCACTCACACAATAAATTGAAGACATTTGGATCTATTTCCTCACTTATTTTTTCTAACCCTTTTACTTGATGAGGAAAATCTTTGAACTTCATTACGTATACGTCTTCTGCTGTTTCCAATTCCCTGACAATATTAGAGTCAGTTTCGGAGTTAACCAGAACAGCTTCAAGCATTCTTTCTGAAATATACTGGTGGTATTTTTTGGGGACAAAGCTCTTGATATAGATGTATGGTGTTCTGGTGTAAATATCCTCTGTGACATCTAATACAGGTTCGTAATGGTTTCCGATATTAACAATAAAAATGCATTTTCCATCTGATTCGTTTCTTTCCTCGTGTACGGGAGGGTACGGCAACCAGACGTAATTGTTGTTCTTGCCACTCATCCCGTGTTTGCAATAAACAAAGATCGTTGTATTGCAGATTGTAGCAAAAGTGCGAATTTCTGTATCAGTACCCCAGGAACCATCATGTTCCATCCGCGAATGTTTCAAATATTTTGGATCCGCTTTCATGGTTCGCAATAGATGTTTATTCTCCTTCATAAAGTCAACAACTTTATTTCGTACGTCATTGTGAAAGGATTGCACTCCAAATAAAATATAACTGAATGTTCTAAACAAGCAATTGCCATCTCTTCTCATAGACACCGTCACTGTTGGAATGGAATTTGCATTTACGTGCCGTCTGCGTCCTGTTTTGAGAACATTCTTCACCAGGTGGCCAAACTGTGCAGCGTTATGTCTTGCCACTCATTATCTACTGGATAAAAAAGAATATGAGATCTTGATTCGGTTTCATTGGTAATTTCAACTTCTGAAATTTTCCGTTTTTTCAATGGAAGCGACCTGTCACGGTTTTTAGTTGATGGATTGTCTTCTTCTTTGGGTAAATTCTTTGTTTTGTCAGCTTTTTTCTGCGTTTCATCTGGTTTTCCCTGTGTTTCAACAGGTTTTCTTCCTGTTTCACCATCTTTTGATTCCTTGTAAATTTTTAACCTATTTCCATTTACTGCGCATTTCAGTCCCTGCAAGGTGTATGTTCCCTTCTTGTTAATAGCTTCAACTATGTAAGGACCGCTCCATAATTTGTCTAGTTTCCCCCCTTTTCGGGTTAACTTTCGGGAATTGTGGAGCAAAACTCTATCTCCGATCTGCAAAGTTTTATTTTTTATGTTCTTATCGTGATGCTTCTTTTGTTTCTTTTGTGCTTGCTTAATGTTTTCAGCTGCTTCTTCTCTTTCACAAGATAGCTTTATGAATGCGTCAGAGCGCTGTTTCAAAAAATCCTCAAAGGGTCGATGAAGTAGGGAAATCCAGTTCAATAGGTAATCTGGCTTCGCGACCATACACCAGAGAGAACGATGTTTTCTTCGTTGTCTCGTGTTGTGCTGTTCTATAGGCAAAAAGCATAAATGGAAGCTTTGTATCCCAGTCATTCTGTAGTTCATTAACACAAGAAGATAGCATTGAACATAAGGTTCGATTGTAGCGTTCCGTATGCCCTCCTGTTTGTGGATGATAGGGGGACTCAATTCGATGTTCAAATCCATAATCTGAACAAACAGCATCGTTGAGCTCATTGCAGAACTCTCTGCCTTGGTCGGTTATAATGACTTCTGGTACTCCGTGATCCGCAATGAACTTGTATAAACTGTTAACGATTGTTGAAGCCTTCTTATCTGCAATAGCTTCTACCTCCACCCATTTTGTCAAATATTCCGTGAAGACAAGTAGGTACTTGTTACCTAGAATGAAAGAAATGTAATGCAACTAAATTTAAGGGGAAAAAATGTAACTAAATGTATGTTCCAAAGTAGCCAGATAACCCCTTTATCTTTGGAACACATTGGTCTGTATTAGTGTTTGAATAAATAACAACGGAGGGGGTATTTTAATATACAAGAGCGTAAATTTCAACAGACCAGGTACATGTATTTTAACAATCAGTTGCAGTGACCGATATTAAAAAAAAATTAAATTTTAAGTGGCTTTTTTGCTTGGACATTGTGTGGGTGGGGGTGGGGTGGGGCTTGATTACAATTGCGTTAGCAAGCTTGTTAGGAATCACATGTTAAGGTACTGTAGAGATTATGTAAATGAACATATGAAATTTAAAATTTTGCTGCAAAGACTATAGCAAATGATTTCCCTTTCCTAGAATGCTAGTGTGTTTTTCATGTAAAATGAAAACATTTTGCATGTTTAATAAATCCTGTCTAATGGTCTAATACATAAGGAAAATACAGATTAATTTGTCACTTTCCTATTCAATAACCCTGTGTAATTAACCAACTATGTGAAGAAAACCACGTTAGAATACTAGTAATTGTAAATTTTAAAATGTATTCACATTTTGCTTTCGGTATACTAGTTCTCATTAATTTAATTCATCTTTAGATTAGTTTTGGTTATATGCCATTAAATGTATTTATTCCAGTTATAGTACCACGTGTGTCGATCGATCACACGTTTGTTTATTTATATTTATATCGGAAATTACATTTAATTGTAGCAATTTTAGAGTTTGAGCCTGTTAACAAGTAAATACCATTCGAAGGCTCTTTTTTCGTGCAGTTCAGACGTGGCACCCACCCACTCACCCTAACTTTAATATATATCTATGTTCATACAACGGTAATATCCTTTTCTCGTTATTAAAGAGAATGGACTTTACAGATATTGGAAGAGGTTATTTTGTATTATTATATTTTGCTGTATAAATTGCACTCTTGAGAGCGCTTCTGTGCCTACACTCTGTGTTTATTTATGGTATAAATTATTCATATTCGATTGAGTGTGAACAAATAAGAACATAAAGCGTTTAGCGTATATGCTGACCGTTTAAAAATGACGAAAGCTAGTTGACAGATTAACAGACATTGCAACCCATTGTGATGTTAATATTTTAAGCTTAAAATACAAATACATTGATTCGATTTTGAAGTTCTCAATATTGAACATTCGTCCTGAATTTTAAAAGAAGGACACTTTGTTGTGCATAACAATTTTTTTCAGGAAGAAGTGTGGGGATAAATCAACTATAATTCTTTATATCCTTTGTACAAGGGCATTAGAAAATAAGATGTACGGTTAATATAAATATTGTCCCAAAATATTATCTCAATTTCAGTTTTCAATATTTAATTAGTATGCTTTTTATGCTAGTGCATTTCTAGATCTCACGTCAATTGTTTTTATCAATTTATTTGACAATCAACGCTCGTAAAACAATGCTCATATTGCGCGGTTTCACTTTTCCGAGATTCGACACAGCTTTTCCGAGGAAAAAATACTGCCTTTCAGCGACAAGTCATACACTTCTTTCCGCGATGATATTTTTTCGCTTTTCCGCGACTTATTTTTGCATTAACCCCTTCCGTTTGTCACTTAAAACCTGTTTCTACCTGCTAACCACCGTCTTCAGCCATTTTTTTTTTCATTACTGAGATTTTTTGTTTCTATTACAGTTATCCCTTTTCTATCGGTTGTAATTAATCGGTAAGACACATCGCCATTCTTTAAATCATTGACCTTTCTAAACATAAAGTCATCATATATATATAATACATTTACTACCAAGATATGTTTCTTAATGAACAATTTCTTTAATACTTAAAATATCACCGACCAGTGTAAAATATGATTTATTCAATTTTTATCACACTTTGAGTACTACAGAGTAGAACTCTAGGGGGAAAATACATGTAAATGCAGGTATATATCGGCAACCGTTTGATGTTAGGTGCTTATCGTGGTCATTTGAAAATCGCGAAAAGATACACATAAGGCCAAAATAAAATTATTGTTTGTTTGGAATTGCCTCCCGCCTCATTGAAATGTCCCCTCCTGGAAAATTTTATTGACCAAAAATAAGATTTTTTTATTTAGTCAATTCTTGGCCTGTTACCATATGTGCCATCCAATCACTTAATAAGTGTAGGATCTAAGCAAAACTGGGTTCCTGGTTGATGGGAGATACCCTTTACAAAAAGGCAAAAAATAATGTGTTCATTCCTTATTGAGATTTTCATCATCAATTTTTAATTTTGAAAAAAAAAATTATTTCCCTCCCTCCCTCCTGGGTCTGAAACCTCCCAGGCGGCAATTCCAAACAAACAATTTTTAAGGATGGCCTAACTTAAAGTAAAATTCAATCGTGATAAAGCAGTATGGAGTAGTCGCTGGAAAGAAGACAGCTACAGGTTGCGAAAATAAAATCGCGGAAAAGCAGGCCAGCCACATATTGATTTAATTTTAATAACCATTGATTCAATTTACTCAAGTAATTATTAAATAATAAAAACTTTTCTTCATTCTACCGAAAGTTATTCATTTCATTACGTTAGAGCGTAAACTCATGTCAAGAAAACACCTCAGTATTTTTGTTAGGCAGTTTTATTTATGCATGATGTGAACTTAATCTTATCGTTTTCCTCTATATATCTCAATATATTGTAGAATGATTTATACAGGGCAAAACTTTTTTTCAGGCCCGCAAATAAAAACTGTAAATGTGTTATACAAATATTCGTTAAAATTTTATTATGATGGAAATTTAACAAACCCTTGGTTAAACTGCATACAGAAAATCTGTATCATGTGAGGTTTATCAAATGTATGGTACCAACAAGGTATCAATATCAATTATAAATGGATAAGTGCTACTGTTAAGCAAATATTACAAGATCAAATGATTCAAAATTGGTTCAGTGACGTAAATAATTCCACAGACGGACAAAATTACAGAATCTATAAACAAAATTTTGGATTTGAAAATTATTTTTGTAAATTATCCCCTAAATTTAGAAAAAATACTTTTAAAATTTTGCACTTCAAATCATCTTTTACCAAAAGAAACTAGATGGTATGGTATACCATTATCTGAAAGAATTTGTACACTTTGTAATAATGGTCATATTGCTAGCGAATTTCATTATATTCTAGAATGCAAAGCTTTAGCTAATGTACGAAAAAAGTATCTAGGTAATTATTATTCTCACAGACCGAATGTTATTAAATTTACGGAACTTATGTCAACTCAAAACGAAAAAATTCTGAAAAAAAATATGTATGTTTATCTTAAAAGTTTATGATGTTGTCTGCACTCCTTGATATATTTCATACTCTATTAATATTTTTTTTTTCTACTCTTTTTCATTTGTACCATAATTTGTATTGTAATATATATAGTTTCTGTAACTTTGACCAGTTTGTTTGAAATGTATATACATGTATGTTATTAATGTACCCCATGTACCATTATTTTGGTATGGGCGAATAAACTGAACTTGAACTAAAATCTTTAGATTTTTTATGAACTACCTGTGCTAGTTTCCTGCAATGGTCCAACTATATCCATTCCTATTTGCACAAATGGCTTTGACTTTACTGGTATAGGTCTCAATGGCGGTTTTGCTTTCTTCAAGGTAGATTTCCTTTGGCACCGATCACAACTTTCCACGTAATTCTTAACGTCATCATACGATGATGCCCAGTAATATCTTTCTCGTATTTTCTTCCATCTACGAAATATATTGGAAAAAAATCTATGTAATAAATGCGGGGGGAATAAGCAAATGTTTAATCTGAGATTCCTGACTATAACTCAACTTTATACAAAATATCATACTAATGGAAGGTCGGGGATTTCTGTGTGAGAAAATTTTCGTCTCTTACTAGTGAACAATTCAAATTATGAGATTTCAAGTGAGTGTTAGACGTTGGAGCATTGTTACGAAATGTCGGATGACAGTCATCTTCCCTAGTCAAAGGTTTTTGATGCGGAGCGGATCAAAAACCCTTGACTAGGGAAGATGAATGACAATAAAAGACACCTATCTTTCGATGGGACAACCCCTAAGCCTAGCAACAAGACTGTAAAGAATTCAGGGGGTCACAATGTCGGATATATTGACAGAGGCATCGTGAACACGTTCCAAAGGGTGCGTATCATTACCGCTACATTTTCAAAATAGACATTACCGCTACATACTCATTACCGCTACATTTAAAAGTATACATTACCGCTACATTTAAAAGTATACATTTCCGCTACATTTAAAAGCAAACATTACCGCTACATTTAAAAGTATACAATACCGCTACATTGCCGCTTTCGTTAGCCAGCGGCTTATGCATGAACAGATTGATATAAAGTACATACAACATACCGCGTATACATGTATAAGACATGTTTCCCCTGCTTACCACAGGAGATGAAAGCGGGACTTTGAGCAGAATGGGGGTTTTCCCCACTTTTTTCCTTTAAAATCTATTTTATTTAATAAAAACATTTTGGAAAGTATTAAAACAGATAATTGTTTATGGATAAAGCACACAGAGTTGGTTCGAGCTTTGTAGGCCATTTGCTTGACGTACACGTACAGCTGTCTGGAAATCTCACCATTTTAATATTTCGCTTTGGTTTTTTTTTTCTGACTCGTATTATATTGAACAGAATTCATAGACCTTGACATAATTCTATTTGGGGACCCAAATTTGGGTCAACAAAATGATATCATCATTGTTAAAGCCGTACATAAATATATTAAAAAATCGAAAAGATTTTTATGAATAACCAGCGTAACAATTCTGTATCTTTTACAACCCCCTCCTTCTTTCTTCGATTCTCTCCTTGCACTCCCATTCCTTTCCTTTCTTATTTCTCTGCACCCTTTTCTTTCTTTCTTCTTCTTTTTTTGTATTGTATATTTGTTGCTTGTATATCACGTGTATATAATTCTGTTATTTTGTTTGTGTTGGAGAGGACAATCTAAGTTGGTATAACTTGTGTCCAATCCCATTGATTGTGTTCAATAAAATATGTTTAAATCAACAGAATTCATATTCTGTGCCTTTGCCGACAGTAAATGTAGTGGTAATGAGTTGTAATCGCCAATTGTCTTATTGATAAAATGTTGCGGTAATGATCATCCGAATTTTCGAAGCAAATTAGCGGTAATGAGTTAATTTTTTTGTAATGTAGCGGTAAGGTTGAACTCTGGTTCCAAAACGCACCGCTGCCTGCCGACTCGAACACATGCCAGCCCGCTTGGGTGGACCAACTACTGTTCGGATAAATTGTCTGGGTGTGAAAATTTTAAAAATTGATAAAGTAAGTGAAGACTTAAGTTATTAAGTCTCGGAGGACACAGGACCTACCGTTTTGATGAACTAGATAAAATTATGGTAATCTCTGAAAAGGATTAAACGAGGGAAATCGCATGGCCTAAATTTTGTTCTAAGTGAATAATTTTTAGAATTTAAGATATTTTTCTACAACATTTACTCATTATTTATAATCGTATTTTAGTATCTGGTTTTCCCCCGACGCAATGGTCTAATGCTGTAATAGTTCCTGTTTTTAAGAAAGGTGACCCTCATGACCCCAATAATTATCGAGGTATAAGTCTTATCAGTTGTATCAAATACTGTTCAAAGCCAATTACAGCCAATTACATTGGATTTAGATAGGGAGGGGACTCGTAGGCCATCAGAAAAGAGATGCATGCCCCCCTCTCTCTTTCAAAAAGCACCCACATTATATTTCTGCGAAATTTCAGACATTTTAATTTTTTAAACTCGAAATCAGACCGATGCTAAATATAAAACGTGATTCTACATTTGCTTACATAAAAAATAATTGAATTTATATACTTAAGAAAAAAAAATAATGTCCGGGTATCTTTTTTTTTAAATTGATGTACACTTATATTGATTTTAAGAAAAGCATAAAATATATTCACATAAATAATTAACTTACGTTTTATTAATGCCCGGGTGCCCACCACTCGCTGATATATGGGTATTGCTGATAATTTTTGAAACCTCTTCTTCTTTTGCAACTCTTAATAACCGTTTTTTATGATGATAATGGAGAATCCCGTTGTATAGAACATATTGACTACACTTTCGTCGAAAGTTACGCTTTAAATTTTTTGCTAAAAATTTAGGATACTGTTTCTTTTCCAGGAAAAGCGATATTTCCGTATATGCTTTCGAGTTCATGGTGTGAAGCAAAATGATGAACAGAAATGTTGCGTTTGAAACTTCAAAGAACCACGCCTATTTGATGACATTATTTTATCCTTTAAAAAGTCTTTGATGTTTTAGGCCTAATATTTTTCCCATGGGAGGAAAATTATGAAATTAGACTCTGTTGTCACAATTACCGACAAAGGGACCAACAAAGGGACTAGGTCTTAAAGCTGGTAAATGATCAAAAATAACTAAAACAAATAAAACTATAGATTTTGAAAGGAATTTGTGAATTGAAAATCTGAAGCATAATTGCTTTCACTGTTTTGTTATAGACAATGCAATTTTTAATTAATCAGATATATTTACAAACTGCCAAGTGCGATGCAATTTCGCATGTGAATGAATTAGAGTGTATACGGAGTCTTTGCCTAGTCATTTGATATACATCATATTTTGTTGTAAAGATGCTGTTTAGGTTACATGTAATGGAGCCTTACATATTGAGAGATTTGTTTTTCAAAGTAAAATCTGCTATTTTGTTCCCGAAATATAAATAGTATTCTAGAGACAGAGAAAGATGATAGACCACAAATCGGATGAGCTGATATTTACATCAATAAAAAAAAAAATCTCGGATAAGCAATAATCTATGTACTTGTATCAGATAGTGGGATTTGTTCCCCATTCCTTATATCCGTTCTAAGAAAATGTTGCACCTGAACGAAAATCAGTTATTTAAAAACTAGTAATGTTATATATTTTTTGCACACCCAACTTCAAATGTGGTAATATTGCTAATCACACTCAGGAAATAAAAAAATATGCAAATTAGATTGAGAAGCTTTTTTATACTGCAACATTCGTTTTTTTTTTCTATTGGTATATAACTAGAAAGGAAAAAGACAATACAACTGTGTATAGACTTTTGTAAATCTTTTGTATAGCAAACACCCCTTTTTTAATTAATCAAATATTTTGATGTAAAATGCCTCATTTTGTGTAGGCTTTGGTGGCAATAGCAAATGACAAAAGACATTAGTCAGGTACGTAGCAACGATTTAAAAAAAAAGGAGGGAGGGTCCCAACAAACAAACAAACAAAACAACATTAACTGTCCATATCCTGGAAATTCCCAGTTATCAACCTTACAGCAATAGAAAAAAGTGTGTGTATTGTGTGTGTGTGTGGGGGGGGGGGGGGGGGCATCTAAAAGAAAATTTACTATAGCAAAATACTATAATCGGATAAAGTGGGCCCCCCCCCTTCATCCCCGGTTTTTACGGGCCTGTTAATAAAGATTTTGTGCTGATCATTTTTTGTGCTCCTGAGTTCAAAGATATTTATGAGATCTAATTTTCTCAACAATTGCCCATTTTTTCATGCAAATTTATTTAACTACGGTTCAAAAACGTAAACGTTTCTTATAACTTCTGAAGAAAAAATGTTTGAGACTTTATTTTGATTTTTTGCACATTATTTACCCAAAGTAAAATCAAAGAGGATTACAATTATCGAAACTGTACATTTTTTATTGGTATTAGTTTCTCTTTTTGACATTAGCTAAGAACATGATCTCGGTTTTTAAAAGAATAACAACTTTTAAACATATCTTATAAATTAAATGTGATAAAAACAAATCTAAGAATGAAGGTATTCTTGCTCAAAATAGTCATAGAACTATTATTTGTTTTCCTTTAATGGGGATAAATCATCTTGTTTTATTGATTTAAGGTATTATGTAGCCTTTTAATTTTGTTATTAAAACTTTAAAGCTTTTAGAAATGAACACTTCTATCATTAAGATGCGTGATTTTACCCCTATTTCTTTGCCAAACAAGAATATTCCTACGAAAATCAGCTTTTTGAATAAAAAAAAATGACAAGGGGTCATTATTCTACGGGGGTCATTTTTCTACAATCCACACGGAGAAAAATGACCCCCAGGCCATAATTTCTACGAAAAAGGGGGTCATTTTTCTACGTAGAATATTGATCAGGGGGTCAAATTTCTACGTAGAAAAATGACCCCCGGTCAATATTCTACGGGGGTCACTTTTCGTCGTTACACCGGAAGTATAGCAACATGCTAGCGGAGGTAGATAATGGATTTCAGCTTTACAGTTTTAGTATGCCTTGTATAATGACTGTAAAATCGTATTTATTAGATAAATATTTTTTAGCTATAAAAACTATAAGATTTTTTTCAGATTTCATACTTTTACCGAAATTTCAACCATATATATATATATATATATATATATATATATATATATATATATATATATATATATATATATATATATATATATATATATATATATGGTAAGAAACACGTCAGCGAACATCCGACCCAATGACATGTTATATTTTCATATTTTCATTTCATTATAATGACCATAGAATTTCGAAATGCTGACTTTAAACTAGGTGTAACATTAAGAGTCAATTTTGTTAGAATTATGGCTTCCAGGGGGTGAGTGTTTAGAATGTAGCCAGTCCTAGGGATTAAAGTTCTACAGTGTAATACATGTTCAGTGTATGTAGAAACGAGTCAATTTCAAAATTTGTCCAACTTCCACAAACAGAATTTTGAAAAAAATAAATGCTGCAAACTAAATGTTTTTAAAGTTTTATTTTAGCAATCAAACATCAGAAGTGCGTAAACAATGTTAAAATACAAAGAATTCTATTAACATATACTAAAAAATAGCACTATATGTTCATGGACCCAACAATAAATTTCCATAGTGTTACTTAGTTAAAAGTCGTAGTAAAAAAACATCTTACAAAAAATTTCAGGTTTTTAGAATTACAATCTCAACATCTTGATAAAATTATTCTAATAAATCAAATTGAGGTTTCTTAACAGAGAATTATCAGATAAAATGTAGCTGTTAGTTGTTCGTATTGTAACATTTTATATATCTTACATGTATACTTAAATCATACATCAATTTACCTCAGTACAAAATACTTGGTTTGCAATTATACTTTATATTAGAAAACGACAGTACTGTGTTGCAAGTTTCGATAAAATTGTACAAAGATTTAGCAAATAAATTTTGGAAAAATGTGCTGGTAACACCAAGGACATTTGCATAACACAAAGGACATAAAGGTTACTTTAAGGATATTTTGTGCAATATTTCAAAAGAAATAATAATGTTGTTCCCCTTCCTTCCAAAAAGCATAGTTATGATATTACCCTATAGATGAAAATGAGAGCATATGGTTTAAGAAAAGAAAATGGCAAGGGATTTCATTTATTATACATCTGGAGTCAGACTAGTAACACCAAGGATAAAACAGTGACAACATAGACACAACTGTCCAATCATAAAGATACATGACAATAGAAAAATGAAATCAGAGTGTCATGCCCAAATAATGAATGATTACTATCACATGACCTTGAATCATTGATCAGTATTTGTACATGTATTTACATATCCAACCAGAAGTTGTAACATCAATGACAAAAAATAACACAAAGGAATCTTTAAAATATCCAAAAGGTTTACATAAATGAGTCGTAAATCTAGAACAAATTCTAAGGAAGGAAAAAAAAATACACACGTATTAAACTAGTACATGTATTTGTAAATGGCCAGATTTCAAACATATAAAATGTATTTTTCTTTTTCTGGTTTAACATTTTTCATTTCATTTATCTACAGCCTCTTTACACAATGAGCTGTTTACATTATACTTTCTACCTACAATATATGGTGGTGGAATTATTATAAACATCAGCAATTCATCTTTTACAGTTTTTGGCCAGTGAAAGGAACGTAATTCTAGCATAGGTTCTGTCCAATCTTGTGCATACATTTAAGTCTATTTTTTTTCTGCATCTTTATCAGATCTCTCTTCCAGGGTCTCTAACTTCTGTTTGACTGTATTTTTCTGTTCCCTTGTGTCTTGCAATTGTGTTTTTTTTTTCAAGTGTCTCAATCTTTTCTGAATCTTTATCCAGTCTCTCTTCCAAGATGTCTGACTTCTCTTCATCTGTAATATTATGTTCATTATTGAACTCTAATTGTTTCTCCTCCAGGGTCTCAGTCTTCTCAGTATCTTTACTCTGACTTTCTTTTCCAGGGTCTCAGTCTTCTCAGTATCTTTACTCTGACTTTCTTTTCCAGGGTCTCAGTCTTCTCAGTATCTTTACTCTGACTTTCCTTCAGGAACTCTGACTTCTCTTAATCTGTTCTCTTTTTCCACTAATATACCCTGTTTCTGTCTTTCTGCCCTTTCCTGTGCACCTGTATCCATTGATTGTCTGCCAACCCTTCTCTTTGCATTCTTAACTGTGAGTTCTTCAGGGTTAACATCTAGAGGTAATAATGCAAAGATGTTTGAAATCCAGTGATCTGCCACCATGTCTGTTCTTGTTGTGGTCCACATGACATATGACATAGAACAACTTCTCATCTTCCTTGCATGGTCTAATCACACAGTGGAGATCTTCTTGATTATAATATTCGGATTTTGTTGATCAGCTGGACACTCATCAAAATAAAAAGTATATATCTCTGCCAAACGTTTACTTGTTTTTACAATGCCTCTTTCAAGATATGCCTGGTACAGGTAAAAACCCATATGAAGTACTTCCTCTTCTATTATCTTCACCCTCATTTCAGCTGTTCTGTCTTCATTTTCAAAAGCTAATGTACTTCCACTGTTAGGTTAACAACTTCTTTCAGCACCAACTTTTAGGGGGTACAGGACACAATCCTGAAGAATTCCAGTTGGACAAATCTGAAGAGCATCCTCATCTACATTCAAAATTGTATTCATGATTGAAGACTGGTACATTGTCTCCTTGAAAACATCTTTTGACAGTTATGAACAATTTGTAACTTTTACATCTAAGGATTTACATGTTCAAAGGACTTTCAATGCATTTGCAAAGAAATGTTCATTATCTGATATAACTTTGAAGGTATTCCATGATATATATCTATCTTTCGCGTCTTTGTTTCTATTCGTTTTATTGCAACGTTTTAAATGTGTCGTGCTTACAACTTCTTCATCGAGAGAACATGACTAGAATCATCATACTGCAGAGTACAAATCATAAAACGTATACGGCCTTATTTCACATTCCCTGGTGTAACCCAAAACTTCCCTTGTGTCACCATTTTTAACCATCTTTTATTTTTAGCACTATACTATTTTATTGTTACTTGAATTGTACCATCCCACCACATTTGTTTTCTGCTATACAATGAACACAATAACCACTTCATATGTGATATTTTTCTTTAATTTTTCCATCTTTAATTCTTGCTGTGTCCCTTGAGTAACTGAATTTGTCTATGGTATTACCACAAGTAAGCATTAAAGAGCATAAAAGGGATTATAATTGTATTTTTTAAGAAATTTTGATATTTCAATTTATTCAAAATGAATATAAAAGTTGTATATTTTACTGTGGAAACAAGTGTAGATACAAGAGTATATTCAGAACATAAATATTTCATCATTTTTACGTTCATTGAGTTACCAAACTTGTCCTTTGTGTTGCTCGTATCATTTATTGAATTAATTTATAGTGCATGGAAACATAATATGAAAAATAAATGCTCAATTGATAAAAATATTACTGCTTTTTTAAACTGCAATAAACTTTATACATATTTTATTTTCAAATTGGCAATTTTTAAGTTTTTTTTAATTAGTCTGCGAAGTTACCCAATTTTGTCCTTTGCATAACCAAATCTGCAAAATCATAGGATTTTCAAATGGTAAAGAACATTTAGTAAATAATTTGGCATTTAAGACAATCACAGTTACTAGTTAGTTTTTGAACAGGGAGGGAAATGAAACAGATGACTCCAAATTGCATTCTTTTTAACTAATTTCTGTGTAGATTGTCCATGGAGTAATTGAATACGTCCTTGGAGTAACTTTTCTTCCAGTAACAAAGTGGACAGTAACGCCAGGGAATTATTATATAAATAGTTGGAAGCATAAAAACAATAGGTGACTTGCAAAGATAGAACACAGCTCTTAGATGACAGGTATTTTACTACAAATTCGCTCAATGCATCAAAGAAATGGTAATTTATCACCACAATAAGTAAGTAACTCTTAGGACTAAAAAAATAATTTACTCTTGCAGTCAAACTTACCTAAAACCATATATTGAGTCTGTGGTGTGAAAGATTTGTGTTTAGTGTCTTATTATATTTTGGCGGGAACAAGATCAAAAGAAGGGGGATGATGTTGAAGAGTTCCTTGAGGAAAGATAACTGTTACCGATAATTTTTATGTCTTGGTTACTCCAAGGACACGGCGAAAATAACAAACATTTACCATTAAAAAAATTATATTCTTACTTTTTTCAGTCATAATTTAGCATGCATTTAGACAGTATTAAACATGTACAATACATTAAAGGTAATATTACACTGCCTAATTATACATAGGCAATTTCGCCACATATGATCCACATATGCATTGTCCTTCATATGGGGATCATATGAGGATCATATGAGATTCATATGTATATTCAATCATATGAGTATCATATGTGGCAAATCATATGTGGATCATATGAAAACACATATGTAAATCATATGAAGCAATATACATATGATACGCATATGAAAGATATTGCATATGAGAATCATATGTATACTTTGAGAATTATCATATGAGAATCATATGAAACAGATCTGTGAGTGTTCATTTATTTGTCCTTGTTATAAACAGGTAAAATTCATTTTTATTTTAATTCAATGAGATAAAAAAAATACGTTTATTCAATGTTAATCAGTTAACACTTGAGTAATTTCATATTAAGCTTAATGTGAATAAGTTAGTGTTATATTTTAACAAGTAGAGTGCATGATTAAAAAATAATTTCAATAACATATATCAAGGTGTGTAAATTCCTTAAGAAGCTTGGATAAAAAGGGAATAAGTAATCTATTACTCCCCCCCCTCCCCCCCCCCCCACCAAAAAAAATCCTTTCATAAAATTCAAAATTTGTTTTCTTGAAAAAGAAAATTCATCAAGAATAAATTGATTTGTATTTTATCCAAAAACCGTTATGGTTGGTTTTATTTTATGAGTAAAATTAAAATCATTCCACATTTTATTTACGGACCGGTTTCGGTTTTTATCAGATGAAAGTGTACGTCATGTTTGACGTCACTTCTGCAGCAGAAGAGTTGGGTGTTGGAAAAAGTAAGTGATCTCGGATACGTTTTGAAAGACTTTTTAAAGGCTAGTTCATTGTGTTTAGATCATTTCATTACGGTTACAGATGAGTATAAACTTTCTAGTACTCTCATCACTTGTATATAATTGTTAAATTAATGCAGTTCGTAAAAAGCCGATAAACCTAGTTATCAATAAGTAATTTTGTTTGTTAACGATGAATGTTTAGGCCATTTAGTATCACTTTTGTTTCCCTTTTGTTAATAGCTACGCTTGAATATTTATATTCGAAGTGAAAGTAGAAACCTTGTAAAGCAGTTAACGTAAAATGTTTGTTGAGATCGTTATTTATTCGGTTCTTTCATCAAATTAATGAGAAACGTGTTTTAAATAATGTATTTAGGAACTGGAGTTCAGTGTCACAGTTTTGTATTTTTTTTTTGTTGTTGTTCAAAGAACCAAAGCTGATTAGACTGACGATTGAATACAAAGCTGATTTGACTGACGATTTAGACCCAAAGCTGGTTTGGCAGACGATGCATGATCACAATGCAGGTAAAAATAAATAAATAAATACAATAATCATCACAGTATATATAAGTAATGACTTAAACATATATCAAAAACTAAATTAATCCAACTCTTTTTCTATAGAAAAAAATCCAGGACACTAATAAATATATATAAGTATGAAAACATATGAAAATATGTAAGGCATATATTATAGAACTTGCTGGCTATAAAAACTATGAAGAACTATAAAACTATACATTATCTTCTGGGGGATAATGACTTTTAGCTTAACCAGACATTCAAGGTACTATTACATGTGTATTGAAAGTACATTATCTAATTTCATTTGATTATTTACATGTATATAAATTGACATTTATAGATTTTTTTTTCAACACTAGAGAATTTAACCTAAAGACTTGTACTCACTCTCTTTTGTAGTTTCTTTTAACTTTTAGTTGGATTAGAATATTTATACTGTGTGAATATTTGTTCTATAATTTATATAGGTTCAATATACAGTCAGCCTCTCTCATTAATAAAATGGAAGAACAGACACCAATATCCTAGGCTTGCTTCAAAAAAGGGTAAGTACACCCTGTATAATAAACTTTGTTATATTTTTCCCAACAAAGTTTTAGGATATAATGGATTCACAATGTCTGTTTCTCTGCCTGTTTGTTTTTCTGTAGATTTTTTGGTCCAAAAATTGTACATTTGTATCCGAATCTATTTAATTTTTTGCAATCTGAATTAATATATACTATTTGAACATTCCAAATTCAATTGTCAAAATTTTTGAAAAAAAGTTATTACTTTTAAAATCTTATGATTTTATTATGAAGCATGTCTTCCAAAAGTGAAATAAATGTCTTGGAAATAATATAGGGTATCAACAACTGTTTTAAAACATTACCTGGTAGTTTTATCATATAAATGTATACATTTTCATGTACTTTGGTTAATGATTTGGGGGTCTGCATCAAGCAGAAATGGATTATATATATTATATCAATTATTTTTTTTTATATAAATTAAAAATTTGCAGAGAGAATGTCAATTGGCTTAAAGAAAGATTTAGCATCAACCCCTGGATTTCTTTTAAGGGTACAGAAGTACAGGTATGATGAATATAAATGCTAGCTAACTATTTTGCAAGAATTGAGCATTTAAGTAGATGCACTGAGCATTTAAGTAGATGCACTGAGCATGTATGTCATATTATATGAAACTAATAAAGTTTATAGTCAATATGTATAAAAGTGAACCATTTTTTCTTGAAGAATCTTAGTATGTGTTTGATGTATAGAAAAATAAGTGAAAAATGCATTGCTTTATTCATTCAGGAGATGCTCAGCAATCTGGCAAAGAAGGCTGGCTGGACATGAAATGTTATGGGGGTTATGTCTAGCTTTGGATCCACTGAATTCACATATTACAGAAATCACATCAGAGCAAAGGTGTGCACACATTTTATTTATATATGTTGCATATCATCCTAAGAAGTATTAAAGTCTATTGCTAAATTGAATTACCTCGTCAAAACAAAAGCTTGCACTGCATTCCATTTAAGCTATACATTGTGAATTGAATTGTTCAGAAAAAAATGTTTTAGCTGATGGGTAACAAAGAAGTTGATGTAGAGGGTCCCTCCATTAAGTCTCTACTGTGATGATTATCGATGAAAATGTTTCCTTCCTTCTACAATTATGCTAACAAATCCAGAGAGGGAATACTTCACACTGATGCTAGTATGATGCTAGTATGAAAACAGTAAGAGTCAACATTTTAAATTGTAAAAATATTGATGTTAAACTTTAATGTTAAAATTTTGAGATACACTGTATATATTTGTTTATTTGAAGGAAATCTTTGCTAGTAAATATGATCAATGATAGAAAATTAGTTCATGTTTGTTGGATGTCACAAACAATTGTTCCAATCATATTCATCTTTAAAATTACTTGAGCCTTCAGCTCAGATGAGCTAAAAACAAGTACTTTCATTTTAAATGAAAGTACTTGTTTTTAGCTCATCTGAGCCGAAGGCTCACGTGAAGTTTTCTGATCAAAATTGTCTATTGTCCATCATCATCGTTGTTGGCATAAACTTTTCACATTTATGTCTTCTTCTCCAGAACCACTGGACTAATTTCAACTGAACTTGGCAAAGAGGACCAATAGTAAGGTACCAGTAGGGGTTCAAAGTTCAACCTAAAGATTATATAGGGTAAAGTCTTTAAAAATCTGCTTTTCAAGAACTACCACACTACAATTTGTGATATTATTTTGCAAACATCCCTATGCAGTGTTGTTTCAAGCTTGTTGAAACAATGACCATTAAATCACCAGTGGGGCCCCTGAAGGGTTGCAAAGTTTTACATAGTAATTTATACTTGTGTATAGGAAAAAATTAAGTCTTTTTAACAAATTCTACATTGCTACAATAGTGGGGCCTAAAGAGGGAATCTTGAGTAAATTTGTTCAGTATGGAACAAATATCAAAAAAATACTTTTGCAATTTATTCCAGCACTTTTTAGCTCACCTGAGCTATGCTCAAGTGAGCTTTTCTGATCACCCGTTGTCCGTCGTCCGTCTGTCTGTCTAGCTGTCCGTCCGTCCATGTGTAAACTTTTCACATTTTCAACTTCTTCTCAAGAACCACCTGGCCAATTTTAACCAAACTTGGTACAAAGTATCCTTGGGGGAAGGGGAGTTTAAATTGTGAAAATAAAGGTCCAAGTCCCCTTACAAGGGGAGATAATCAAGAAAAGACAAAAATAGGTGGGGTCATAAAAAAATCTTCTTCTCAAGAACCACTGGGCCAGAAAAGCTGAAACTTATGTGGAAGCATCCTGGGATAGTGCAGTCTATGCGAAAGTCACCGGACCGTCGGTTTTTACCGGTAAAAATTGGTTCGGGTCGGTAAAAAAATTCAGGATACAGGACCAAATGTCCGATGAAAAAATAAGGCCTAAAAATCTGAATTTACATGTTCATATGGTCTTATTTTCCACACATATCCTTTATTCGATCCATTTAGCAGTAATGCATGATTAATTTTAATCTGTATCAACCCTGTCTTGATCATTTATTTCTAATTCGAATTTCCTCTGTCATGGAATATAGATCTATAGATAGCTCATACGTAGATTCGGTTGGGTAGATTATTTTCATTACTAAATAAGAGTAACTATTATGAGTTACTTCAGGAAATAAATAAATATATTTTAAAGTGCATTTTCTTAAGTTTTAGAAAAAATCTTTGACACTGTATATTTCGTTTGTATGTGTCAAATAACCAGAAAAAGAAAAATTGTATGCATTTGTCATATGTACTACCTTTAAACAAAAAAACAATAATAAGTTTGTTTATTTCAATAAAATCATTTTTTTTAATAATCTCAACTCTGGATCTATTTAAGGTTCAATTTAACAGTGAGAATACACCCCCTCCCCCCTCCCCCCCTTTTCAATCTCTGCGTGAATCATAATGATGTATGAATTAATTTAAAGAAAAAGGTCGGTCTGGTAAGTAAATGCTTGGTCTGGTAAAATATATGTTTTTACCAGACCGTATGTCCTGTAAAAATTTTAGACTTTCGCATAGACTGATAGTGTAGATTCTAAATTGTTCAAATCATGACCCCCGGGGGTAGGGCAGGGCCACAATAGGAAATACAAGTTTTACATTGAAATATATAGGAAAAATCTCTAAAAATCTTCTTCTCAAGAACCACTGAGCCAGAAAAGCTGAAACTTATGTGGAATCATCCTGGGGTAGTGTAGATTCTAAATTGTTCAAATCATGACCCCCAGGGGTAGGGCGGGGCCACAATAGGAAATACAAGTTTTACATTGAAATATATAGGAAAAATCTTTAAAAATCTTCTTCTCAAGAACCAATGAGCCAGAAAAGCTGAAACTTATGTGGAAGCATCCTGGGGTAGTGTAGATTCTAAATTGTTCAAATCATGACCCCCAGGAGGTAGGGCGTGGCCACAATAGGAAATACAAGTTTTACATTGAAATATATAGGAAAAATCTTTAAAAATCTTCTTCTCAAGAACCACTGAGCCAGAAAAGCTGAAACTTTTGTGGAATCATCCTGGGGTAGTGTAGATTCTAAATTGTTCAAATCATGACCCCCTGGGGTAGGGCGGGGCCACAATAGAGAATACAAGTTTTACATTGAAATATATAGGAAAAATCTTTAAAAATCTCTTTCTCAAGAACCACTGGGTCAGAAAAGCTGAAACTTATGTGGAAGCATCCTGGGGTAGTGTAGATTCTAAATTGTTCAAATCATGGCCCCTGGGGGTAGGGCGGGGCCACAATAGGTATTACAAGGGGGAAGTCTGGTAATGAACAGCATGGCCAAAGTTACTCAGGTGAGCAATGTGGCCCATGGGCCTCTTGTTTTGTATTGACACACATTTCACAAAAGCCACTTGTGTCAGAGTTAAGTGAGTTTGCCATTGTTGCTCAGGTGAACAATGTGGTCCATGGACCTGTTGTTATTATTATTAATGCTAATTATTTTAAAAAAAATTTTAGAGATTATTCTGTGCCACAAACAAATTGTTCAGAAAGGGGACATTGGTGGATTTGCATTTTGGGTACAATTCAAAGAATTTTCAATATGATGATGGAAGATCAGAGGGAGGACAAATGGGAAAAGTTGACAGAGAAAGAAGAGAAAAGAATTAGGAAATATCTGGAATAAATATGAATGAGGAGGATGTACTTAATCTTGTCAGACTTTGACATGCAAGGCTTTCTATATTTATATGTATACTGGAATATCATTTTGATTGTAAAATCTCATTGTAATGTATTCACATTTTATATTTTATGCTTTATGCATAAATACATAAACATTTTCATGAAAAACTATATATATGTATATATGCATCTTTGTTCGATCGAGACACCATCCTTTGTGATTTCATACTCATTTATGTGTTAAATATGCTGTAGGTACATGTAATCTGAATTATTTATGATTTGACATAAATTTACAATAGAGATTACATATATTGACAAATGTTATTGCAGATATTTCAATTTTGCTAAGGACACTTCCATGCCATATGGTATTTTTATACAAGTTCATGATCTAATTATGTTATTTATTGGTACATGTATACATGTTCATTTCCTTGATCATTTTGCTGAAATCCTTTCAAATAATTTGTACTCGTTTTAGAATATGTAAAATACATGTATCGACAAATGCTACTGACTTGTTTGTATATTTCCTTGTTTGAAGTGTGCACTGTGTGGTATTAGTTATTTCTGTTGATGAAGATACTTTTGGAAAATTATGCAAGCATTATCAAATATTTACAGGTATTTAACAGATCATTGGAATGTACTGAAATTTCATCTAAAGCAGAAATACCTGATTTTCAATGTGTACAAGTGTGTATTTCCTTTTGATAAATATGAAAAAAAACCCACATAAATGTTTCATATGATATACATATGATGCCCATTTCATATGATTCTCATATGTAAATGACTTGAAACACAATAAAACTTTTCATGTGCAAATCATATGAAGTTCTTTTCATATGATTCACATATGTGAATCATATGTGACTCATATGATTTGCTTCATATGATTCACATGTGATGCCCTTTTTTTATGATTCTCATATGAAACCAATCATATGATTCACATATGATACACATATGTGGATCATATGTGGCAAAGTTGCCTGTGTATTCACTGCATCAATAATCAGAGTTGAAGACATACTTCTGCCGAAATCAAAAGCAATTTTCTTTAACAAACTCAGGTTGAAGGACTTTTTTTCAGTATTCAAATCAATTTTTAATCGTACTTATTTTTTTTTCACTTGTAGATTGTTGTTAAATTTATCAGCTAAAAAATGTTATTTTATTGCAATTTTTACAAGATGGCTCGTTTAACTCAAATTTGGACAAATGTTGATAATGACCCAAACACAAATCTTCTCCTCAAGAACAATTGAAATTTAAAAGTCATACATATGCAGTTTTCAGGAGGCAATGCAAAGAGCAAGAGCCACGAACCATCAAAAATGGCCCTGTCTCAAAAAGTAACGGGGTTTTGTCAATTGATAGTGTAGACTTTTAGCTTTTCTTTGCCGTTTTTCTTTTTTCGATATCGATTATATTTTTTGAAAAAGAGAGTTTGAAGTATGACGGTGTTTTAAAAGAAAAATGCTAGTAGAACGTCATTTTTTGAAACGTAACGTCGTAGGGCGGAAAAATTACCTTGAGCGATTTTACATATGTGACTTTGAATTAAAACTAGTATTAATTGGGATAGATATTTATTATCTTACTAATAAACTTCATAATTAATTTAAGACAATTAAGGACAGTTGGAAATTGATTTCACATCGCAGTCTTGATGGCAACTGCGTGTTTAACTGATTGAAATTTATAGATACATGTACAGTAAAAATAATCTGTGTTACTGTCTCGGAAAGTTTTCACTCTACCTGGTCCCTATGCTAATATAATTTTTAAGAAGGAACATTGTATTTCTATCCCTTGAACACATTTTTGTGCGATGCATCGCTCCTAATTACATGTAAGTATTGAGTATTGAACATCATTTAAAAAAACATACGACTTGCTTCAAATGACGATAGCCTGTCCAACTTAGTTTTCCGGACTTTTTCCTACACGCCTGCAAATCTGATCTTTGGAATGCGCGTCCAGGCACGAAGTTTGTTTTTCAAAGTGGGGAAGAGGGCAGTCCGAAAAAAAAAAAACGAGATACCTGAAATGATTTTAAAACGAATGTTTCTAAACTGAAGAACTACAATGTAATTCAATAAATGGATTGAAGTAATTGCAAAAAAATTTGTTTAAATGGAAATAGACTTTTAATGCGAAATTCTTAGATCCTTAACTTGCGAGTATTTTAACATATAAAAGTTCTAAATGATTTGGAAAAAGGGAGGAAGTAAAAAGTTGGAAAGACTTGTTTCTAATCCCTTTATATTCATTTGTAACAATATTTTGAACGTCGTTTTCGAAACAGAGACATAGATTAATTGAAAAGGGGTGTCGCAACTTATCAGAATGGTTTATTAAGCAAACAAAACTCATCAAAACATTGTCGCCCTAAATGTGAGTTTCTTTGGAATAATATGGAATACATTTCCAAAAAAATATTCTTAAAAAAAAGATAAACCTGTTAAAAATCACTAATTTAAGGCTAAAGCAGAAAATAAATCAGCCCTGTTCATTATTTTATATTTATCGATATTTGCTAGAAACCCCCCCCCCCCCCTTCTCTTGCAAAATATTCGAATATTTCTCTCCCAAATATCTTAATTGCAAGGAATTTGTAAAGATAGAAATCTGCGAAAATTATATGATTATTTTTCATGTAAATGTACATAATGATTATTCGTTTTTAGCATACGTAACTATAGTGTAAAATTCCTACTTTCGATTTCATTGCACATAATGGTTTTTATGGTTTATAAAAAGAGTAGAGCTGCATTTATATTGCTGATATGTGCAGGCCCGTAGGAAGCAAATTCATTTGGGGGGGGGGGGGGGCTCAGCCATACATTTTCAGTTGACAGTTGAGGAGGCACTACCAAAAATTTCCTGACAAGCAAAAAAAAAAAAAAGTTCATCAGACGTTTTTATTGAGGGGCACAAGCATATAGTATCTATGTTTATGATAGTAATCTATATATCGGCAAAATTATCACCCCCCTTCCGGTTCCTACGGCCATGATGTGGGTCACAGTCATAAGTGAAAGACATGTACGGGTGTTCATTTATCCTTGTCTTATTGTCCTGCAATCAGCGCAAGATTGATTTTATTCAACAAAATCTTGCTTAAAAAGGTAACACCCTCAGAAACAATAAGAGCTGTCCCTATATTTTCTTTTCAGTTTTCTTTATGAAATAGTTTTTGTACACAGTGGTGGCGCCGCACCAGGCACCCCTCCCCTTCTCACTGAGAAAAAAAAATGAGAGGAGTAGGAAAGTATAAAGCAATTTTCAATTTCTAGATTGATTTCAATTAATAAACAATAAAGAAATTTAAATTCAAGACAACTTATGGGATTAAACTTTAAATAATTACATTAATTGCAAGTTTTGCTGTCATTAGTTTGTGACCCCCCCTTTTTTTCAACCTCAACTGGAAGTCTTGGATCTACCCCCCACCCCCCCCCCCCACCCCCCCCCCCACCCCCGATAAGTCCTTTTTACATATCATGATACTAATAATTAATTAATACTGAGGAAGGAGGTACAAGTGTACTATACCAGAATAAGCTGACAATAGATTTAAAAAATATTATTATTTCATGTATTATAAAAAAAAAAAATCTTCTTCATTGGGTATAAATAACCAGCTATAAACAACTTACGCCCATACGTTTTAAAGAATATATTCTTGGTTTATTGTTTTGAGTTTTAAAAACATTTTAAGGAATCTCCCTCTCTCTCTTTCTCTCTCTATGAGATTTCATGGTGCTGAATTCTTAGATAAAACAAAACTGCATACTTACAGTCGCAATAAAGAAATGGTGGCAGATAAAAAAAACTTAAGAGTAATTTATATGTAGTGTACTTTATTTTATTTATTTCTATTCTTTGTTTTGTCTAAATAGATTTAAAACCACTACCCCCAACTATCTGACGATCAGAAGCATAAATTATTTATATTGTGATAGTAACAATAAAATATTTGGAGCACAGTAAAAGATGCATAAACATTTTATACTGGATTTATAAGACATACTCTGATATTTTTTATGCATTTTTGCTCACTGGGGTGTAAATGAATTATGTTTCACAAATGATGACAAAATCACTTATGTGTTATATGTACACATGCATCATCAATATCCTTCTTCGAATTTATTAAATGCAGACATATTGAAAAATATATATGCTTTTGAAGCAGGATGGAAATTCACCCTTTTGTGTTACATGCATAAGAATCATCTCAGAGGAATTTTTAAAATATACAGTTATTATATCGATAGCTTATATATGCTGGTACAAAAGAATATAGTTATAGTATATATGCATGTGTGTATCGATATCGGGTTTCGTCAAAACACTTGCACTTGATGAACCCGCGAACGTGACCTAGATTCTGTTTAGCCGAAATGTAGATGATTATCCAAATGCGTTTTTTAATTCCTTTTTTTTTTTTTAAATTTTCACTTTGCACAGCAAGCTATGTTTTTATTATTTCGTTTGTTTCACAGAGGTCTAGCGTGATATCTTTGCTACATTCTCTTTTAATTTGTTTACAATTTGAGTCATGTCTGTTAACACGCAAAACATTATTAAACTTGTCGCAAGAATATCAAAAATAAATAAATAAAAATAAATATATATTTAAAAAAATGCTTAAATATAAAATTGTAGGTCTAATAACAGCTTTAAAATAGCAGGCATTGTGGGGGTGGGGGTGGGGTGGGTGTGTTAAGGGCAGTAAAGAAAACAATTTGGCGTGAATTTCTGATAATTAATAATCTGATGGTATCATCCAGTTGGGCTTAAATCATACAAATAATGACAGCATCCCAGAGCATAAAAACTTTTCAGCAACATTCCAAATAGTTTAGAGCCTTTATGACGTCATAACTGACGTATTATTAGTAACGTCATATATAATGGACCTACATGTATTCACAATAAAAAAATGTTTTGCCAGATATTTGTTTTAGAAAATGTTTATTCTTGAGGGTTTTTTTCCACAATAAGCGTTTTAAACGAACAATAAATTGCTTTTTTCGCATATTTTGTGAAATTTATAATTTTTTATTGTTGTATGAATTAAATGTTAACGATTGATTCACAAATTAGTGATTATTTGATGCATCAAAATTTAAATATAAAATCAAATTTCATATTGGCCACACCCACGAACAACAACGATAATAAGCATAAAGATTTGTATCGGCAATATCTATATCTATGTTAAGTATAAAAGTTGTTCTTGACTGTGGCCACAACTAACTTTGGAAAAATCTGTCGAAAAATCGGCATTTTTTAACGCTTTTATCACACCATCGCATGTTCCAACCGTCGCACGTGCTTAATGGCGCATTATTTAACAAAATAAGTTACGTATGGAAAATAAGTATGTTGTCCTCTAACATTTAATGTATAGGACTCTTGTTGAATCAAAACTTTATTTTTGTGAAAAACACAGGGCCAAATTTGATGGTTCGTGGCTTTAGCTCTTTAAGCTTGTTAAATCAACCCCCCCCCTTCTTGGGCATAGGATGGAATCTCTATAGGGAATCAACATTTTACATTTGGGTAACTAAAAACCTTTAAAAACTCTCCTCAGGAACAACTGGGTTATGTATATCAAGTCATTTCAATATGCAATTCTTTTACATGTGAGTTTATAGGAGAAAAAAAATCTGCAAGACTGTGATTAGTCAAATTAATGTGCAAGCTATCTAAGGTAGGTTAGATTCAAATTTAGACCCGGGGTATGGTGGAGCATGAAGAGAATAAAAGTTTGATATATTTTTATATCTAACTGTATAGAAAATTTAAAAATTATATAAATTGACAAAATTTATGTAGTCTTCAGAGACCATGCAGGCTTCGGGGTCACCAACATATAAAAATCTCAGCTCAAATCTCAACCTCAAATCTTAGATTTCTGCCTCAGGTGAGATTTTCCTAAAACACTGTGCCACCAACATTTCTGAGATTCGTCTCAAGCAAGCTGAGATTTGAAAAAGAAAATCTTAGACTTATTCTCGTTGTTATATACGACCTTTTTCTGATAATGCACGAATTTGTTGAATCAATGATTGAATTTACCTTTTAGTCAGTTGTTCATGCAATATTTTGGTGAAGATCACGAAAAAATCACATCTCACACTTCCTTCGTCTTTTATTTGTTGTTTCGAGTCATCAACAGAAAGGATTCCATTTCGACTTTTGCGACAATAAATTTTCATCGAACTTCCCGTAAAAAAATCCGTACTGAAGAATAACACAAAAACATATCTAAACTTTCTAGTCTCGGATCGTCTGTCGAAATAAAAACACAAAAACATACACCGAGGCATCACTTCCGCCATTGTGACGTTACGTGTAGCAGGTAGGCGGATCAAGACTATATTTTCCAGACCGATTAAAATAAATCATTTTTTCTTCGTTTTGTTATATGTTAGATATATCTGTATTATTTTTAATTCTCCATAGCAAATAAAAAAAAAAATATTTGAGTTATAGGGAGTATTTAATTTTATAATAAATCTGAGTGAGTTTATTCTAGCAGACCTCCCTCCCCCCCCCCCCTCCCAAAAAAAGCTCAATATATCATGTATATAGCTCAATTTCTCACATGCTGTAATAAATTTCGCGAGTATACCATAATTGTGGATAAGGGTGCTAAGATGAACAGCGAACACATCCAGGACCGGGTAACATACGCATGCTTAGTTTTACAGGATTATTTATCAAGGAAATTTCTTGAGGAACTGTTTAATTGTCGGTGAATTTCAGTTCAGAATTTCAGTCCCCCTCCCCCCTCCAGAAGGAAGAAAAATCGGCTGAAATTTGAACTAAGGGCATGTATAGGGAAGCGGCAAACTAACACATGGCATTTTTCTATGATCCCCTGTGACAAAATGTCTCGGAAAGTTTTTTTTTAGATAAATAATAAACAACGAATGTAGCACCACTTGACAAATAATGATCTTTACATTGGAAACCCAAATCAATCTCGCATACGCTCATTGAGTAATGAGAAACTGATTTATTTCTAATCATATAGTAAATAAAAGTTTCACTGCGTAATGATGTAATTTTTTTAAAAACTACGGATCATACTTTTTTGCTTCAAAATGTAAGTTGTCGTACTAAAAAAATACTGTTTGTTTAAAAAAAAATCCATTCTTGCAAGTACTATAGCTAGCAAGTACATTTGAATAAATGCAGTTCTTGTTGTGATTTATACATGTATCTTAGAATGGTCATAAGTCAAGTTTATTCTTATGAATAATATAAATGGTCAAGGATTTAAGTTCACGCGCAATGCATTGTAAGTATAAAATCGATCCAAATTCTCAATCAAGAATTTTATAGATTCAGTTAAGAACCAAATTAAACAGACTGCTATCATCAGTAATTAATAAATGGCGATTTACATATAATTTCGAAAGAACAGAAGAATTTGTACATGGAATTTTAGACAGATTTCTTTTAATATTTCGTATAATTTACACTAATAAATAGTAAAATATAATTACCTGAGAAAAAACAAAGACAGGACCGAGGAGGTTCGATATTTTATCTAGTCATATTTCCTTTTCTGATATACACGAACATTGTGAATTACATGCAATAAAAATGTCTTGTCAGAAATAGCTCATTAAAATATGAATTAAATTAATCATCTTAATTCCTGTATGAATGAAGATATAAATGTTATGTATAACGTGCCACTGGAATATTCTATTCTTTATTCTTTTCTTTCTTTAATTTTTCTTTTAGTAAAGTTTAAAGTGCTTGATTCCATGCGTGGACAATATTAATATAATAAGAATATTTACATGTGCGTAATTAAGTCCCTCCCCCCCCCCCCCCTTACAGGATAATCAAGATTTGGGAGAAATTAACATTCTGTGCTTGTATGTTAATTTCGTGTATTCATAGATTAAAATATGCACTGTCACAACATTTGTGATCATTTTACAATAAAAAAAATCTGTGAGATTTTGTTTGAGACTGGTATACATCAATCTCAAGATTTTCTGAGAAATCTCAGAATTTTTTCTCAGCTGAGTCGGAAAAAACGTTGGTGGCACGCATGTTTGAGAAAAATCTTAGACGTGAGAAAAAATCTCAGATTTGAGAAAAAACTCAAAAAGCTAGTCTAAGTTTGAGAAAAAATTTGTTTGGTGGCACAGTTTTGCGAGAAAAACTCAAATTTTCTGAGAAATCTCAGCTGTGAGAAAATCTCAGCGTTGGTGGCCCCGAAGCCTGGTCTTCAAACAAACTGTTGGAATTTCGATGGGCAAAAATTGTGCTCCTTTATTAGTCGACCTATTTTTATATTCCCATGAAGCAGAATTTATTCAAAAACTTTTACATGAAAAGAAGAAGAAAACATTTGCTGTGGCCTTCAACTCGACATTTAGATATATCGACGACGTATTATCTATAAACAATAGTTACAATGTATTGTCTTTCATATGTCGACTCGATATAGCCTAGTGAACTCGAGAAAAAGACACCACAGAGTCTACCACATCTGTTTCATATTCATATTCGGACGTTTTACTGATTATAGACGATAAAGGCAAACTAACAACTGAACTGTATGACAAACGAGATGACTTCAGCTTTTCCATAGTCAAATTTTCTATATTTATGTAGTAATATCCCACTACATTGTGTATCACCTGCGTATGTTGTTTACGTCTCCCAATTTCGCGGGTATGTTAAGGAAGCCTACAAATCATTTCTTGGGAAATTTAGAATTTTTAAATAGAATTAAGATTGATTATTTATCAAAGTCGCATATAAAACGTAAACTATTATTAACTATTGTATAAAGTCCAAGAAGTGCACCGCCACGACGTCATCACGTGACTGCTATTAATAGCAAAATATTTCTAATTAAAAAGTTAATAGAACAACACTACCCCGGGGTTTAATAATTTCTTTGAGTAAATAATATAGTTCAAAAACATCTCTTATGTCTAAAACGTGCTGCTAGAATCCCACTGTCCGGTCGGGAAAATAATAATTCCACATATTCGCACGAAACCTTACCCGATGATTTGCATTATATACATAAAACCCGAGATATTTCTTCAAACCAGGTTTACCTCACGATTCTAGCAGCACTTTCCAAGTATTATAGAACGCAAGCTTTCGATCTGTACAAATCTTATGTTTTGAAGTTTACAGTTTAGTGTTGTTCTTTTGCATTATTATTGTCACGAATGACAGAGGAAAGGCCGACAGGGATACGTTAATATATAGTTGACTGTCTTCAATAGAAGACATAATCGATGAAAATACATTTTAAACAAACTTTAACTTCACATAAATCACACACAATATTCACGGTGTTTGCTTCTAAACCCCCTTTTACGTATCTTTTACATGCCGTCTTAGCAAAATTCTCGTTACACAACATAATCAATTCTCAAGTTACTTGTTGAATACTTATTACGTCATCGGTCCAAGATTATAATTCAAATGACAGATCGAGCATAAAAAATAAAAACATTTTATTTTTGTTAATATTTGCAAGTTTCTTTTCATTTTCAGGTGTTAAATTATATTTCAAAATAACAATATTAAGAAAACTTGTGTTCTAAAATTGACGTCATCTCGCCTATTATGACGTCATATTGTATCACTTATTTAGTCAAGACAGATTATCTTAGTGCTTCCTTAACACACCTGCGTTATTCGATATTCACAAGCATGCTCCGAGTACGATCAATTTTTAAACCGGGACAGGCTACTGACAGAAAAATTGATGTTACAGGGATTTCAACAACCTCGTTTAAAGTCAGCTTTTCGTAAATTTCTTGGTCCTAATAATGACCTTGGTAGCATATATAGCCTGTCATTGGGCCATATGTTGGCTGACGTGTTTCATACCAATTGTTAGGCCTTTGTGTTATACTGAATTTGACTACGGAATGTTCTGTTTGCCGTATCTACATTTATACATAGGGATCCTGGCGGGTGTGACCGGTCAACAGGGGATGCTTACTCCTCCTAGGCACTTGATCCCACCTCTGGAATTTCCAGGGGTCCGTGTTTATGCCCTGCTCATAAATTTGTGTTCATTATAGATTTTTATGAGTTCGACAATTGTTCGTCATCTTCACCTTGTCACTTTAGCAGTGTCACACTAAATCTTCTTTATATACAAGTATTGCTTAGTTGCTAGGGACCAGTTTGTTACGCACCTTGTCACTTTAGCAGGGTCACACTAAATCTTCTTGATATACAAGTATTGCTTATAATTAGTTGTTAGGGACCAGTTTGTTACGCACCTTGTCACTTTAGCAGGGTCACACTAAATCTTCTTGATATACAAGTATTGTTTAGTTGTTAGGGACAAGTTTGTTACGCACCTTGTCACTTTAGCAGGGTCACACTAAATCTTCTTTATATACAAGTATTGCTTAGTTGTTAGGGACCAGTTTGTTACGCACCTTGTCACTTTAGCAGGGTCACACTAAATCTTCTTGATATACAAGTATTGTTTAGTTGTTAGGGACCAGTTTGTTACGCACCTTGTCACTTTAGCAGGGTCACACTAAATCTTCTTGATATACAAGTATTGTTTAGTTGTTAGGGACCAGTTTGTTACGCACCTTGTCACTTTAGCAGGGTCACACTAAATCTTCTTGATATACAAGTATTGTTTAGTTGTAAGGGACCAGTTTGTTAGGCACCTGGTCACTTTAGCAGGGTCAAATTAGATCTTCTTGATATACAAGTATTGCTTAGTTGTTAGGGACCAGTTTGTTAGGCACCTTGTCACTTTAGCAGGGTCACACTAAATCTTCTTTATATACAAGTATTGTTTACTTGATAGGGACCAGTTTGTTAGGCACCTTGTCACTTTAGCAGGGTCACACTAAATTTTCTTGATATACAAGTATTGCTTAGTTGTTAGGGACCAGTTTGTTACGCACCTTGTCACTTTAGCAGGGTCACACTAAATCTTCTTGATATACAAGTATTGCTTATAATTAGTTGTTAGGGACCAGTTTGTTACGCACCTTGTCACTTTAGCAGGGTCACACTAAATCTTCTTGATATACAAGTATTGTTTAGTTGTTAGGGACCAGTTTGTTACGCACCTTGTCACTTTAGCAGGGTCACACTAAATCTTCTTGATATACAAGTATTGCTTAGTTGTTAGGGACCAGTTTGTTAGGCACCTTGTCACTTTAGCAGGGTCACACTAAATCTTCTTGATATACAAGTATTGCTTATAATTAGTTGTTAGGGACCAATTTGTTACGCACCTTGTCACTTTACCAGGGTCACACTAAATCTTCTTGATATACAAGTATTGTTTAGTTGTTAGGGACCAGTTTGTTACGCACCTTGTCACTTTAGCAGGGTCACACTAAA
The DNA here is from genome assembly GCF_033153115.1 of Saccostrea echinata. NCBI lineage: Eukaryota > Metazoa > Mollusca > Bivalvia > Ostreida > Ostreidae > Saccostrea > Saccostrea echinata. Next base: position 9,222,795 of record NW_026889795.1, on the reverse strand, counting down.
TCTTCTTGATATACAAGTATTGCTTATAATTAGTTGTTAGGGACCAGTTTGTTACGCACCTTGTCACTTTAGCAGGGTCACACTAAATCTTCTTGATATACAAGTATTGTATAGTTGTTAGGGACCAGTTTGTTAGGCACCTTGTCACTTTAGCAGGGTCACACTAAATCTTCTTGATATACAAGTATTGCTTATAATTAGTTGTTAGGGACCAGTTTGTTACGCACCTTGTCACTTTAGCAGGGTCACACTAAATCTTCTTGATATACAAGTATTGTTTAGTTGTTAGGGACAAGTTTGTTACGCACCTTGTCACTTTAGCAGGGTCACACTAAATCTTCTTTATATACAAGTATTGCTTAGTTGTTAGGGACCAGTTTGTTACGCACCTTGTCACTTTAGCAGGGTCACACTAAATCTTCTTGATATACAAGTATTGTTTAGTTGTTAGGGACCAGTTTGTTACGCACCTTGTCACTTTAGCAGGGTCACACTAAATCTTCTTGATATACAAGTATTGTTTAGTTGTTAGGGACCAGTTTGTTACGCACCTTGTCACTTTAGCAGGGTCACACTAAATCTTCTTGATATACAAGTATTGTTTAGTTGTAAGGGACCAGTTTGTTAGGCACCTGGTCACTTTAGCAGGGTCAAATTAGATCTTCTTGATATACAAGTATTGCTTAGTTGTTAGGGACCAGTTTGTTAGGCACCTTGTCACTTTAGCAGGGTCACACTAAATCTTCTTTATATACAAGTATTGTTTACTTGATAGGGACCAGTTTGTTAGGCACCTTGTCACTTTAGCAGGGTCACACTAAATTTTCTTGATATACAAGTATTGCTTAGTTGTTAGGGACCAGTTTGTTACGCACCTTGTCACTTTAGCAGGGTCACACTAAATCTTCTTGATCTACAAGTATTGCTTAGTTGTTAGGGACCAGTTTGTTACGCACCTTGGGGCTATGGTAGGGTAAAATCAGGGATGATATTTACATAAAGCACGTGTACAGAAAAAAAATCTTCTCTTAATCAACAAGGACATGTTAGTCACATTTATACTGATACATCTCTTTGTCATGTGGATTCAATATTGTTTAAACAGAATCCCTTTGGTCTTGAGTGAAGGCATACTATAAATCATATTCTTCGGGAGAAGAACATCTGAGTCTTGTTTACTCAAGTGAGCGTTATGTAGACCATGGGCTTCTTGTTTTATATATAACTTTTGTAGTATTACTTCAGTATGTTCAATCTCATAGGCTGTGGAATTATTTATTTGCGGAAATGCTTCCAATCTTAAAAAGAGTTTTATTTCTTCGGCCGCGAACTTACTGGTCTAAAAGATTGCAAAATATCATAGTTATCAGTTGGCCAACGACAAAATGTTTGGTAATCTGGATGAACCCTCCGATCATATTCACATGGGTCACTGCAGCATTCCCCTCCTTTATTTACTCCATCGCCTACAGAAAAGAAAATACATGTAGTCATATAAAAAATCTGAATTTATCCTTCATTAAATTGAAATATTAAAATAAAAATCATTGGGTTGTTGAAACATACCTAACGAAAATTGACTTAGTTGACTATTTTTTTTAATTTAATTACAGTACTATAGTAAATACTTTAATGTTTTGTTTTACAATGAAACATTACTCTAGAATAATTTTTAAACGTACATATTTGTATATTTGTTAATTTTTCTTACAATAATATTTATTTGTAAAATAAAATGTGGATTTTCATTTTATATATTTTCTTTAATTTCATAGGCATGTACAAATTGCACGAAATGAAATATAACAATTTGAAATTCAAAGTAAAAAAAATATTACGATTAACTATAATTGTTAACCCACCATTTACGTTTCATTACATAAACTTTTAAATTATAGTAAACTATATTTTATTTACTACAATGGTATTTTTGTTATGAATTCAATATATATATATATATATATATATATATATATATATATATATATATATATATATATATATATATATATATATATATATATATATATATTAAAATTTCTTTGTCCTAGATAAAACAACAAATAGTAAAAATACTTTATTTCTACATAAATCCACTGGTTCATCGATAGGCGTGGCTAAAAAAAATCACGTGCGGGGCGGGTTAAATAGAAACAGAAACGGGGCTTGTAGCACGTGAATTTGCGGAATCAAGAGCCTTCGGCGTTTATGCAAATTATCACGCAAGTCAATCAATCGATCACATCATGAAACCAAAGAATTAGACAGTTATTCCTTATATATATATATATATATATATATATATATATATATATATATATATATATATATATATATATATATATATATATATATATATATATATATATATATATATATATATATACTAGTAGTACAGACGGATTTAGAGCAATGTAATACATTAAATTGATTAAATTCTAAGGAATATATATATATATATATATATATATATATATATATATATATATATATATATATATATATATATATATATATATATATATATATATACAGTAGAAATCCATCGTAGGCGAGAATATCTGTATCGAGTAACGCAGAGTGAATAATTCTTGTCCTTGAAGAAAAGGTGCTATACTGAGTATAGTTTCGCTTGACTTATATCAGGAATGAACAGGCATAAAAGATATATATTGAAAGAAAATACCCAAGACCCTTTTAAAAAATAAAATAGTCTATGAAAAGACAAGAATTTAAAAGTGAATAAAAGTGTGGCACCAGGTGAATTCGAACCACGACTCAAAAAAATACCCAGCTGTTTTACCGATCAAGTTATTCAGGCTCTGTAAATGAAATGTATAAATGCGAACCAGGTTTTCTTAAAACAGGATTCCTTATTTTTTGTAGGTTTTTTGATGAATTTAGACCTTAGGGCTGGGATGCCCTTAAAAATTTTTTCTTAAATTATTCTTTTTATCACAACCTTTCAAAATATCATAATTTTATTTAGGGGCAGGCCTGCCCTGAAGGACTTCTAGGGCAAAATTCATGAAAAACTTTGTGCTTCAATGGACAAAATGCTGTTTTGGCCAACTTTGGAGGTTAATTTTTAAGATGTAAATAATAGATTTAAGGTTCAAAATACAAATTTGAAAAAAAATAGATATATATAAGTTAGTTAACAACTAATGAACATTGATTTTTAAAAATGACTTTTTCCGGGAAATTGTTCTCTCCAATAGGTCAATTCTTTTCAAATAGTGAATTCATCCTTGATACCCAGCAGGAATCCTTTAAATGAGACCTCTCCCATGCACCCTAAAAACACTGTTGATGTTAAAATTTTATTTTTCATAATACAGTTTTTTAAATTTCATTCTTACACCTTCGTATTCTCTACATTTTTTGTCAAATAAAACTTACTATTTTCCTTCCCTTCACGAATAGTGTATTTTAAAAAAAATCCCTGACCTGTTATAAGATAGCGTTAATGAGCCATCCTTACAGAGACTAATATTAATACTGCCAAAGTTTTTCCAAATATGTCGTTAAAAATCCATGTTTACATCGTCTTAGTTATGACGTCTTAACTATTCAACTATGATGTCACAGCCTATGGCACTGACAAGAAAAAACAGATGCAAAGGGAAAGTCTAAGAAAATGTAATAAACAGAAAATTCAATGTTTTATAGATGAATATGGAATTTATTTCACTCGTGAGACAGGATTTTTTGATATTTTCACTCGTGCTTCGCATTCGTGAAAATATCAAAACGTCCTGTCCCACTCGTGAAATAAATTCCATATTCATCTATAAACATTGAATATCCTCTATCTCTCTTTTAAAAAAAAATTGCAAACGTACATGCGTATTACTAAATTATAATATTTACGTTGATATCAAATTTTACTTGTACGTCAAAGTTACGTACACACGTTGTTACATCACTTGTAACTAAACCTCTCCATTATTTTTTTTACAGACAATTAAAAAAATATTGTTGATATTATTACTTTGTAGGTTACAATCGATATTTTTTTTATTTTTTTTTTCAAAATAAAAAGATATTTCTTTATACATGATTTTTTTTTTTGAGAAAGATATTGATGAAAATGTTAAGTTTACCAATTTTATGCAAAAGTATTATTTAGTTCACCACTGTTTCACTCAGAATTAGACATGAAACGTGTGTAATGATGACCCTGATCACCAGAAAGACTTCCTGTGTAATTCAATGTGTATATGAATTTTAGGCATCTAGAATATAAAGGCTCTCCAGGTAACATCTATACTAATAAAACCACTCCCTCTCCTCAGGTAACTGTACGGTAAAAAATTGAATTTTTAAGACTAAATAACCTACAAAATGTCTCAATAACAACTTTTTTTCTATAATGATGTTTGTTTTGACACCAAACACTGTTTTGCATTTAAATGCCTCAAATACTATCATAGAAAGAGAAAAAAAAATCAGCTTACCCTTGCAAAAGGAATCAGAAGTGCATGGGATTCTCCACTGAAAAAAAAATACATAATACTGCTAAAACCATAAATTAACAATTGATTAGATTAAACAGTTTAAAGAACCATATAACATGTACTTAGATTAACATTTCACAAAAACTTTTTTCCCTTGGAATAAAGACATCGAAATTCGTATTTATAAAGTATGAAAATATATACCTCATTTGGAAGCTCATTGCAGCGTTCTTTTTCAAAATGCCAGCACGTTTCATCAGGTGTATCCGTCAGTTCTTCTTCCTCGGGCATTGGCGTTACATCTGTATCATCAATTATCTTTGTCGAATTTACTACTTCAGGCATTATTATTAAATCCTTGTCAATAACATCATTTCCCTCTTCAGTTTTCTTGATTCTTGATGTTTGGTCAGAATTTAAGCTGTTTTCATCAGATTCTTCAGATCCTTTGGATTCGCTAGAGTCTAACTTTAAAAAAAATTAACAGAGAGTGAGGAGTCGGCGGAGAGAGAGAGAGAGAGAGAGAGAGAGAGAGAGAGAGAGAGAGAGAAAGAGAGAGAGAGATATTTTGATTATACATGTACCTCTTTTACTCTGGATCGTCTATTAAGGTTATTGTCTGTCACTTTGCTTAAACACCGTCTAAAAGAGAGAAAGATGTCAGTAGGTAGGCGTTATACGGAAGCCCATTCAGAGCCTATCAAAAATATTTCTGAATTCGATATCACAAATTTTTTAATATCTAAGATGAATTTACTACCAGTTTTTAAATTCTTTTATCGAATTTGATTTTGTTATAACAATTTGTTGAATTCGATTTATCATACAATACTCGTAATTACGAATTCGAAATGCGATATATGGAATTAAATTAAATCAAAGTCCACAAGTCGTTTAATGCAATATATCATATTTGTTATTACAAATTGGATAGAATTATGATAAATAAAAAAAAGAATATAAGGAACCGTGATCGGTCTTAAACAAATCCACAAACAAAACAATTCTGTGAGCAGGGCATAAAACAGGAACCCGGGAATTTGATAGGTAAGATCACGTGCCTAGGAGGAGTAGGCAACCGCTGTTAACCGGTCACACCGGCCGTTACCCATAATTATTGATGACGCAGCGATGCTAAGGCTTCCTGAATCATTAAATTGCATTCTAAACATACCATTACACTTGTTGTGATATCACATGACTCGTTTGATCACGTGGCTATCAAGTATATTTTTTAAAATGTTGCACACGAATCGCTTCGGTGCAAGTGCATAACACAATTTTTTTTTACATTTTGATACATAAATAAAATTATTATATCCTGTAATTGAAAACTGCTTGGGACCAGCTATTGTATTATTAGTGTACGAGATATTTCTTGAAAATTTGAACTTACCAACACATTTGAGGGTATATTTCTCTCTTCATCGTAGTTTATGCCAAAGCGAAGCAAGGACACTTCCATACGAAGCAAGATTCATTTAGAAAACACTCTCTTCTTATAAATGTTTACCAATATTTCTTAAGTTGATTTCATTAATTAATCACATGTGCCAGCCTGTTATATACACACATATATTCAAATTCTTATCAGGTGCTGTAGACGGAAACACTCCAAAGTCAAGTTTTTTGCAATATCGTATTGAATACACATATAATTTCAATCTAGAGAAATTATACGAAGTAATGTTTTAATATTTAACAGTAATTACACACCCTCTGGCTTCAAACCACAGTGAAGCCACATGAATATTACAAGAAAGCTCTAAAACTTTATATGTGGTTGGAAATAAGACGTGGACTTTATGACAATCTCCCCGTCACGATTGCTCAATCATGCAGTGACTTGACGTCATATTCAATTATGACGTCATGTCTTGTAGTTCAGAGAAGTGACGACATTGGATTTACTGTGATATTTTTTTGGGAAACCTTAACCTACCAGCGCCTATTATGTTATATAATCTTTCGTCTTTGACGGAATATTCCGTACGCAGCAGTGTTTAGGCTACACAAAGGGGGCGGGGTCTAATTTATACGGGAAATGTTTACTGTGACATCACACAAAAATAGCGATTCCTCACAATAACAGAAAAAGAAATAATTTCCAATTTTAAACCGCATTAAAGTAATAAACAGCATCAGAACTTACCACTGCATTCATTTTTGTCGCTAGTTAAATCCCACAAGGCAAGATATAAATCAGTTACTGATCACAATGCAAGTGTCAACATGACGTCATCATGGTAAAATTGGACGCATTTTATGTGCAGTGAGAGGCGGATCAAATATTTTTATTAAGTGAAAAATGCATTTTATTATTTAACAGGATGTTATTTACAGATTTAAGGTAGACCATTAATACGTTGTTAGATGGTCCTTATCGTCATAGTCAGTAAAGTGTATGAAAAATAATAAACATTTGGCAAAATTTATGAAACGAAGGTTATAAATCGCTTTAATCAATATGTATTTCAGCAATTTGAAAAGAAAATGAAGTATTAAGTATTAAGTTACGTGAAATTTAACTTGATAGAAAAATTTAGAATCCGTTAAAAAAACCTCAATGTATTGATTTCGTTATTACAAATTCAAAATTCTGTTTTACGAAGTAAAATTAAACAAATTCGAAGAATTGTTACAATGAAATCGATTATTTTTTTTATTTCTTCATGAGTTTCTCTTAAACGTTTTTTGAATGATTTCAAAAATGAGAGAGAGAGAGATACCTTGTTTTAGTATTAATTTTCTCCGTTTCCGGTATAGATCTGATTCCATGGGACCCTGCCTGAAAGGAAAAACACCAGTTAACATTCGTTTGTCATATACTTGAACCAAGCAAAAATTAAAACCATGAATGAAATGACATTAATACTTACCAAAATAACACAAAGATGTATCAAAACCAAATATAATTTGAAATTTGTCATATTTCTTGTCCAAGAAAAGCTCTAGGTCTCTGGGAAATATGCATTTTTACATGCATCGCTTGTTTTTATACCTCCTCAATTACATGCTCTGTAAATATGACAAATTACAGAACAAATTACCTGAAAATCTCTTTGCATACTTGAAATGAATTTAATTATTTTGCACTTTCAGTTGAAAATTGCTCACAAATCCACTGCGTGAAGCATGATGAATGAAGGTAGAATTAAATTAAGTCTATATCCAAAAGTTCTGTCACAAGAGCTGCTGTAATAGTTCTTCTGAAGTGTAAGTCAACTGGATTCTATTTCTAAATATATCACAATTTGAATATTTTTGAAAATATCAACATCATTAGATAGCTTACATGTACATGTATTTATTTATTTTTGTATGCATAAAAGACCCCGCGATTATATTTCAACCTCTTTATCAAAATGATGACTTCTTTCAAGTCATATTGCATGAAAATCATCTTCGATTTATCTTTATCTCTAAAAAAAAAAGGGGGCTTCCATTAAGGATTCCAGAAACCTACCACTAGCACTCCTTATATCACATTTCATTTTTTGGTTTTAATATTTTTCTACTGGCCTGAAGTCATTTCACGACTCTGTTCTTATTAATATACATGATTATGTTATTTAAGATTAAAAAAATCCCCTGAAAAAGAAAGAGGAAAGACCTTACACCATTTTTTAGATCTGGATCTGCAGTCGTAAATAAACAATATCCCCTTAATGTCTTATTGTAAAACATATAAATATGAAAGAGATGTGTCAGAATCTGTGGTGTCTTTCATTTCGAGTTCAATGGAATTTATTGAATCACCTAAGGAAATGAGTAAACGCCGTCGGATTGAAGACCACAGCTTGCAACTTCTTTGAATTAGAAATTTTTGAATAGATTCTGAGTCATACAAATATGCAAAACCAGATATGCTTAAAAAGAGGAACAATTAGTATTCAAGGGAATAAACCTAGTCTCCAAAGATTACATAGATATTGTCAATAAGAAACTCAAGCATATTTCTAATATCAACCTTGGACTACTTGTGTGAAGAATTAGAATATCTTAAAACAAAGTTAGTTAGCAATTGCAAGGTACGAGGGTTGTCCAAAAAGTTCGTGGACAAATGCTTAATTTTCTTTAAAAAAGTCCGCAATGGCAAACGTGATAACGTCAAAGATATGGATTTTGAATTCTTATCACATGTTCATGGATACACGCTTATTTTCTTTATTATGCCACACTGCCAAGTGAGTGCAATAATATTTATGTATAGACCATAATTGATTTAATTTTTAAAATGCAAAACAATACACGATAATTTATGAGCTTTATCAATATAAACACTTCGTATACACAAGCTGCACAGCCCAGTCCGACGGCGCTAGATTTATAACAAAGTCCTGAATAGGGATGTCCTATTTTCATCAAATATCAGTAGTTTTCCTCTTCTTGTACATGTAGTGTCTCCGAAAATTTACACACCGTTGAAAAATCGCATACACCGATTACAATTTAATGAACTAAATATATTCCAATAATTTTAAGTTGTTTGAATAAATATTTTGTGTCTGACGTCGTTTCAACCATATTAAAACATAATTACATGTATATGATTGGAAGCTGTTCCGTTCGCATGGCCGACGTTGCTTTTTCTGTCAATTGTTGAAACGTACTTCTTGCGGTTTTGGCTTAATATTCTCACTGTCTATTTAGTAAGCGATACTAAAGATGTTAGAAAATAACGATAGCCGCTTTATTTGCGACACATTTAAGTTTTATTAAGCTTTGACTTGTTTTATAAAGAAAATAATTATTTTAATCAGAACACTTTATTTTAAAGCTAATGTCATTTTAACCCTGGTCCGTGCGCATATCGACGACCTTTAATGACTGCGCTTTTTACAAAAATATTAAGTTCAAACAAAAAAACCCAAACTATTCTGACTTTTATTTTCATATTGTGGTATACAATAAGTATATCTTGAACCATTCATTTTGAAAAAAAATCGCCATTGTCCACGAAATTTTTGGACATCCCTCGTATGCATATTAATCTGTTCCAGTTTTAGTAAAACAGTTTGCATTGATGTCAACAAGACTGGTCATTAATTTTCGATGAGAATAGTTGTATAAATTATGTGTTGGAAAGTTATACATTTTAATATATTGAGTTTGTTAAACGTTTGTGAATTCAAAGATTCTCAAAGTCCCTTGTAATTGTTTAAGCATCCACCACTTCTTTACACTGTTGGTGTACAGTACTCCTGAAGTATCTCCTTCATTGCTGTTATTATGTTCCCCAAACGAAGTTTGGGAACATATTGTTTTTACTCTGTTTCTTATTATTATTATTATTATTATTTTTCTTCCTGGGTACTTTTTTGTCCGTGAGTGATCTCCGAAACTACACATCCGATTGAGGTGAAACCTTTTTAGGGTTAATAGGAATGCTATGTAGATTTGCGGAACGAAGGTCATTTTGCGTGCACGCGCATGCACGTGCGTGCGCGTGCAAAGCGTAAAATGACCAATATACTTGATATAGCTGTAACTTTTATATTTTTTCATGAAATGCTTTGATACTCAGAATATAAGGATATATTAATAGTGTAGACAAGATGACAAGGTCAGAATGCGCATGCATGCACGTGCGCGCATGCGCATTGATTGAAATAACCAATACAATTGATATAGACTTAACTTTTTTTGATGAATTGCATTGAAACTCAGAATATAAATATATATTAGAGGTGTACACAAGAAGACTTGATCAGCGCACACATGCATGCACGTGCGTGTACGTGCGCGCGCGTGCAATGAGTAAAATGACAGATATACTTGATATAGTTATAACTTTCATATCTTTTGATGAAATGCTTTGATACTCAGGATATCAGGATATATTAAAAGTGTAGACAAGATGACATGGTCAGAATGCACATACATGCACGTGTGCGCATGCGCAATGATTGAAATAACCAAAACAAATTATATAGACTTAACTTGTATATTTTTTGATGAATTGTTTTGAAACTCAGAATATAAATATATATTAGAAGTGTACACAAGATGACATGATCAGCGCACACATGCATGCACTTGCAAGCACGTGCGTGCGCGTGCAATGAGTAGAATGACCAATATACTTGATATAGCCAAAACTTTCAAATCTTTTGATGAAATACTTTAATACTCAGAATATAAGGATATATTAATAGTGTAGACAAGATGACATGGTCAGCGCACACATGCATGCACGTGCGTACGCGTGCAATGAGTAAAATTACCAATATACTTGATATAACAATAACTTTTACATTTTTTGATGTAATGCTTTGATACTCAGAATATATAGACATATTATAAATGTAGACAAGACGACATTGTCAACATGCACATGCATGCACATGCGCGCGCATGCAATGCTAAAATGTTCAATATACTTGATATAGCTGTAACTTTTATACTTTTTGTTGAAATGCTTTGATACTCAAAATATTTAGATATATTAATAGTGTTGACAAGACGACACGGTCATCATGGACATGCATGCACGTGCGCGCGCTTGCAATGCGTAAAATGACAGATATACTTAATATAGCCGAATTTTTTTTATCTTTTGATGAAATTTGAATATAAAGATGTATTAAAAGTGTAGACAAGTTGACATGGTCATTTTGTACATGCATGCCCTTGCGCGCGCGTGTAATGCGTAAAAAAACCAATATACTTGATTGCCTTATTTAATGAAGCTTACAAGGAATAAAACACCAAAAGGAAGTTGGGGAGCGTTTGGGGAACATCTGTAACGGTCCCCGTTACAATTAATACTAGTTATTATAAGGAGTACAGAAAAAGGCTTGGTGGCACGTTTATTAGAAACCGCTAAGCATTGCTTTGTAAGGGTTTTTATAAATTTTTTTTTCCATACCAAAATTTGAAATCAATTAAATTGTTGGTTTTTGGAAATATTAAATCTATTTAAAAACTCTACATGGTTTAGACGAATTTTACCCTTAGAAAGAGATCTAAATTGATTACCACTTGCAGAATTGAATACAAGTTCCTCTAAATTGCAATTGTAATAACGCGCCTTTCAAACAAAGACTATGATCTTATTTGCTTTGTCAGCTGGGACCAGAATATATTGATCATGCAATCTGTCTAATGTTTTTGTCACTTCTAAATTCCGAACATAGAAGACGAAAATTTTTCGAAATCTTGCCCTGACTAGGAAAAGACGTATATGACTCAAACTTCTAATTTAAACTAAGTTTCAATAAAATACGATAAATCCTTTTCGAAGGAAATATAAGTGCCTTCATTAGAAGGGCTATGCAAACTGTTTATGAATAATTACATTTTACCGATCCAAATTGATAAGCCAAGAGAAATGTGCTTAAATCTTCCTGCAATTTGTCTACAGAGCCTTGACAGTTAGGTTCTTCGATTTGCGACGGAAAAGGGTAGGTAAATTAGCGAAACCAGCTTGTTTATTCATTCCTGATATTATTATGACAAGGTGAAGATAACGAACAGTGATCAATTTAATAAAAAGTATCACATCTGCTAAGACTTTATCTAGCACATATCAAAATATAAATCATCGGCAAAACTTTGAGAAATATATTGGAATAATTACACGTTAGATTCAGGGTAACGAAAGGTCCTTTCCTTTTAATATGTTTCCAATATTTCTCAACATGTCTACTTTACATTTACATAACTGTTGGGGAGAAAATAGTCATTGCGTTAGTTCTTGGAAATTCCATACACAATCTGTCTCTCTCAGTTGAAGGTATGCAATTTTTCATTGTCCTTTTGCTGTAATAATATATTCAAATGTATAATCTAGACAAGTTGGCGTACTCCTGTGATTCTTGTATCGAAGTAAAAAAAAAACAACAACAAAAACTATGCTGAAATCATTAGTGTCTGCATTGGTCACCGTCTTTAATGCATTCACAGTCTAATCGTTTATATCATTAAAAGTGCGGACTATGTGCAAATATATACCTTTAGGCCGCCGTTATAAGTAGTCTTGCTTATTTATAACGTAGCACACAATATACAAAGTCTTTGGTCTTCTTGGACTGGCATAAACCGTAATAAATCTTCCTAATGACTTTTTCGTGGAAAATAAAACTTTATAAAGGTTCTTTTGTTGCAGAGACAATTAATCATATTTTGAAATGTTGATTAATGTAAACATTCAGATGCTTTCAAAATCACATTTATAACAATGCCACCTGACTGCTATATAATTTTAAACCCAGATAAAAAATATACACTTGGTTGAAAAAAAAATCCATTAAAACATGACGGCCTTGACTATATCCTTATTTCGGAAAGTCTTTCCAATTTGGTTGAAAGCTTTGCTATTAAACCTGGGTACAGATCCAATCCTTCCTCGGTTATTATAGAATTGAAATTTAATGCCTTTGAAAGAGGCCGAGGCTTATAGAAATTTATAACAGCTTATTAACAGATAAAACATATGTTGAAAAAGTAAAGGAAACCATAGAAAAGGTAATTGGCCAATATTTACATGTTTCACAAAATGATGACAACCAATTTCATGTAAAAATCGATGACAGTTTATATTCTGAGGGCCTTTTGATGGAAATTAGAGGGTTAACTATTTTTTATTTCGCTTTCAGGAAAAAGAAAGAATAAATTCAGAAAGAGCTTTACTTGAAGAAATTGAAATTATAGAGTCAATGACAGGAATTAATTTCGAACTTTTCGAGGAAAAAAAATAAGCCTTGAAAATTAAGGAAAAGAAAAATTACAGGGGTATATTATAAGATCACGAGTTCGGTGGATGAAAGAAGAAGAGAAACCAACAAAGTATTTTTGTAATTTCTAAACTAGGAATTTAAATTTAAAACTATCAAAACTGGTAGAACTAGATGGAGAAAGTGGAGTATACAATCGGGCAGAGATCACGAATCATCTAAAATTATTTTATAAGCATTTATATACAAATTCAGACTCTGAACTCTTGGGCATTAATTAAGAAGAAATTGTACAAGGACAAGATGTTCCAAGGTTAGGCAATCATGCATCTGAGAAATCTGAGTATGATATAAATGAAACAGAAATAACTGAGGTGCTTGAAATATGAAAAAGAACAAATTTCCAGGTAGTGATGGTTACAAGGTTGAATTTTTAAAATTCTTTTGGAACGATTAAAAAATTTATTTATTAAGTGTATTTTTATCAATAATGTGCTCCCAATATCACAAAGATTAAATATAATCTCTTGCATTCCCAAAGGAAATAAACCTAGACAGTTTCTAAGAAATAACACTTTTAAATGTTTAATATAAAATATTATCGGGACTTTAAATAACTTTAAATTATTTAATCTCAGATACTCCGCCAAGATTTATGAAAGGCAGGTATGAGAATGACAATACAAGATTTTTGTATGATTTAATTCACTACACATCTTTCAAAAACATTCAAGGTTCATTAGTTTTTAATTGATTTTGAAAAGGTCGTTGATTCAATCTCATGGGCATTTACTCATTAAGTTTTTAAATAAATATTTTGATTTTGGTACAATGATTATAAAATGGGTAAAGATTTAGAACTAAAATTTTTAAGCTTCTACTTTGCAAAGTGGATTTTTATTTGATCAGTTCGATGTAGAAAGAGGTCGCATACAAGGTAATCCTGTTTCTCCATATTTATTTATATTATGTGCAGAAATTATGACAATTTTAGTTAAACAGACTAAAGATATAACAGGTATTGTGGTAGATAATAAAGAATACAACTTATGCCAGTATGCTGATAATACTTTTCTTGCTCTAGATGGCTTGCAAAACTCTTTTTTTTTTTGCTGCTCTTGATACAATAGACTTCCATTCAAAAGTTTCAGGACTGAAAATCAATATATCAAAAACTAAATTAGTATGGAGTGGTTCAAAAAAAGTTTTCTAAGGAAGTTTTCCATCACACAAGGTGGAATTTAAAATGGGGAGCCACAACTTTCAACTAACTAAAAATTCAATTCTCTGTTTATCTTAAAGATATTGTTGATATCAATTATAATTTGCAACTACCGAATATAAAAACCTTTGATCAAACAATGGAAACGAAGAATCCTAACTGGTCCAGTTGGTCATATTACTGTTGTTAAGACTCTTATTATACCAAAGCTTAATTATTTATTCATTTCTCTACCATCTCCTAGAAAAGAGTAGATGGTTGAATTGCAAACAAAGACATTTTTGAGTTTATATGGAAGTCCAAATCGGATAAGATAAAGCGATCTCTTGAAACACAAGATTATTTTTCTGGGGGTCTAAAAATGGTCAGCATACTACATGTAGTAGATAATTTTATAATTGTTTTAAACTCTTCTTGGATGAAAAGGTTAACCCTGAAACAAAAGCCATGGATCGATATATATACCAGACTGTTGATATCCTTGTTTCATCAACAATAAATAATGTCAACAGCATGTTCTTGCGTATCGAATCAACTGAGAGATATAAACCCCATACCATGATAATGGTATATTGCTACATAAGTAGAGGAAGTTGACAATTGAAAAGTTAAAGTCATCACGTTTTTCATAAAGCTTGATTGTTAGGTTACCATTAACGTTTTTTTCTAGTAGAATATCCAAATATGAAAAAGATGGGTCAGAATATTTAGTGTCTTTTATTTCAAGCTCACCTATATATATCGTGTCGACATATGAGTGGAAATAACTATTGTTAATTGATAATACGTCGTCGATATATCAAAGTGTCAAGTTGAAGGCCACATCGAGTGTTTTCTTCTTCTTATGTAGAAGTTTTTGAATAAATTCAGCTTATATGAATACAAAAATAGGTCTGCTTATAACGGGGCGCAATTGGTACCCATGGGAATACCAACAGATTGTTGGAAGACATGATCTCCAAAAATAGATATTGTCAATCAGAAACTCAAGCATCTTTTATGATATCAACTTGAGAGTACAATTAGAATGTTTTTTTAACAAAATAATTTTGCAAATGACTAATGACAATGTATGGATTTTTAAGAGTGCATTCTTATTGAAAATACAGCTGTCTATGATGTCAAAAAGCCTGGACTTTAATTTCCACATCTGGTTTACACTGCTTCTAGAATATATTGTTGTACAGTACTCCTGATGTTTCTCCTTCATTGTTGTAAATATTTTAATTAGGGATAAACAAAAAGGCTTGGTAGAACATTTACTTGAACCCGCTATATATCTTTGTTTGTAGGGATTTTTATGTAGTTTAGGAATCCAGTAAAGATATGGTAATTCAAATTCTTTTTGATCGTTAGGAACATTAAAAAAAATTTAAAGTGAACATATGATTTTGAAGAAATTCCTACTTAGAAAGGGAGCTATGGGTGTAAGTTGGATTTCCACCTGCAGAATGAAATCATGTTTCCTCTAAAATACAATTCAAATAATGAGCCTTACAAACAAAAACTATGTTGTTATCTGTTTTGTCAGCTGGGACCAGTACATACTGATCGTGTTATCTATCTAATTCCTTTTTCACTTCTGAATTATTAAAGACAGAAGGATAAATGGTTTTCATTAAGCCCCTCAATCGCTTAATGCGAAATTTCAACATCCATCTGATGCTCTTAATCCATTCTGACAAAGTGTCAAAGTCTTCTTTACATGATTGGCCCATCGCCTGGCGTAATTTTCCACAGAATTCATAATATTTAAAAAATTATGACGCCAGTTGAAAGGACGGGGTTCCCTAAGTTTTGGTCCTTTTAAAAAAGGATTTTATATCCTCATTATTAACTATTTTTACATCACCAGTAATGAAGTGTATAGCAGTGCTATAGTTTTAGGGTGAAGACGAACATGAACACGTAGGAGGATTATTTATCAGATGTTCAATACCAAGGCACTGTATAGTTTTTTTTTTAATTAAATAGTTTGAAAGCAATACCCGATGTATATCGGTAAAAAATACAAGGTGTGGATTTCAACTTGAAATATGGTGGAATCAAGACTGGACCCTTTTGTGACTAAAAATATTACTAATATTAACTGCGTCAATTCCTTAGTTCGCAAATTGAAGTTCATGGAACATACAGGTTGATCGAACAGTATCATCTTCCGTAAAACGTGGCGGTTGAAAAAGCCTATGATTTGCAATATTCATAATCACAGATCCAAGCCTGTATTCTGGTGTCGAAGAATCCAAATATGGACTTTCCTTGACCTTTTCAAATAGACCATTAAGAACTTTCAAAGGGATAGCGTAAAGTTTGGTGCGAATGTGATGGAGACCTGTTTATTTGCATAAGGTAATGGACTTTTGCGAGAAGCACTGACTTTTACAGTCGACGACTTACTTTGACATTTAAACCTAGCTGCCTTATGTACGGAGGTACAGAATTGCTGATAGATAAGGAAACTTTAATAGTTGTTATAGGTATTTTGTTTGGGGCACTTACATGATTAGCTTGTATGCAATCAACGCAAGAGATGATGGGAGGCAGAATTACATAGCTTAAATTATTTATTCGTGAGGGTTAGTATCTCCTGTCAATCTCATTTCCTGAAGGGATCAAATAAGGAATAAAATACATTTCGGAAGGAAAATTAAGCAAGAGTTGGTCAATGTGGGAAGGAAGGGAGTTGATGGTAGGGTGGCTGCCGTTCCCTTCCTAGTCAACGTGATATGTGCTCTGAAATGGCCCATTATTATCGTTTAATTAACTGTTAAGCTTAATATTTATATTGCTAAAGAGCTTCCATATACTGTCCTAGTGTAAAAGTAAGCCGTCGATTGTAAAAGTCAGTGCTTCTCGCAAAAGTCCAATAGTGAATAAAAGAAACATCGTGTATAATTGGTTTATTGTAATATCGATGTCAATGACTACGCTTACATCTCTGAGTATTGTTAAAAAGTCCCATCACATTCACATTGCTACACTGTGGACTGGAAAGATTTCCAACACTATCGACATTGTCATTACATCCATAGGGAAAGGCTGTCCCTAGTTTTCTAATCCAAAATTCTTCTCGTTGTCTACGAAAAGGTGTACTCAGTGATGGACTGTTTGCGTGGTGGTAAATCTTTTCTAGAATTCTAACTTTCGTTGACAAAATAGAATGATCAGGTAAATTAAAATGCTTGTATAAAAGTTGTTACACTGTGGACTGGAAAGATTCCCAACACTATTGACATTGTCATTGCTTCCATAAGAAAATGCTGTGCCTAGTTTCTAAATCCAGTATTCTTATCGTTATCTACGGAAAGGTGTTCTCAATGATGGACTATTAGTATGATGGTAAATCTTTTCTAGAATTCCAACTTTTCACTCACAAAATAGAATGATCAGGTAAAATTGAAGTGCTTATAGAGAAGCTGCTGACCCCTGTTGATACTTTGAAATATGTGTCGAGATATCTTTTTTATTAAGTGAACCCTTGGTTTCACCAACATAAATAAGCCCACAAAGGTTATATTTTATTCTGTGGACTACATTAGCAGATCTGCAGTTCAGAGTTTTGGTATAGAAGCTCTGTCTTTTCAGATTGCTAGTCAAAGAACAGTTTGTAATCAAAACATCACAGGTTTTACATTTTTAGCAGAACATTTGGAAATAGATGACATTTGATCGGAAAAGGATTATTTAAATATATCTTTAGGAGAAACTTTGCATTCTTTCAATTTTGTGTTCGAACTGCTGTTTTTATAACAAAACTGGGAGTCCAAAGATTGTATATAGTTCAAACCCTGAGGATTATCCGAGGGATACCAACTCTTGAACTCTTTGAGTCTGTGTCATTAATAGACTCAAAAGAGTGATGCCTTTTTATACTGGGCGGCGCGTCTGCCAGTATCTATGTAGCATTCAAAAATATTGATTATTGTGCATGCCAATTTTTAACTTTATAATATTAGTGAAACAAAATGTATTGAAAATGTTTGCATTTTTCCTGGACAACCTTCGTAGAGTAAAGGGGTGGACATCTCCTACCCCCTTTTTGGAATAATATGTTTTCTTTTTTTTCCCCTGAACATATCGATATTTTCTCGAATAGAAATGTTATTCTAATTTCTTATTGAAGAATAAATAAAACAAAATTGGGAATTGTTTCCATGATAAGCAATCGAAGAATTTACTACTAGTGTTTTCCCCTGCATTGATGAAGTGGGATGGAAGTTTCTTTTTTTTAATATGACTTCCATTTAATACTCTCTCAAAGATTCATATTATAGATGACTCTGCAGCACTGTTAAGGCTGCATAAAGGGTGCGGGGCCTAATTTATACGGTAAAGTTTACTGTGATATCACACAAAAATAGCAATTCTTCATAAAACCAGAAAAAAATTTAAACTGTATGAGTAATGAATTTCATCCAAACTTACCACTGAATTCATTTATGTCGCTATTTTAATTCCACAAAGCAAGGCATATATGAGGGTTGTTGAAATTTCGTGGACTACCGTCATAACGTTTTACTTAACGTCATATTATATCCAAATTTGGAAGAAATATTTCAACAATAAATTCAAATGATGTGTATTAAAAAATTTTAAAATATCGTGGTTTATTTCAGACTTATTTAGATTTTAAAAAATGCGAAAATCGGATCACGGAGCAGGTCAAAATTTTGTGACTTACAATCAAAACACTAAATAATGTTTGAAGTCATATCTTCTGTAAAAATACATAAAAACGGAAAAAATTCCACAGGTTTAAATTAAGAATTGCATCATCGTTTCTGATTCCAAATTATGACTTAATATTTTGCTTCGTTGAAAAGAGGTCAGTTTCAGAAGATGGGTAGTCCTCTTTAACAAAGGCAAAAAAAGATGACGTCGTAGAACGTCACGGAGCAGCAGTTAACCATACAATTTTGTGTTGTACTCTGGAAAACTCCAGAAAAAAAACTCTGAAAAAGCCGGAGGAAGTAGGAAATATGTCAAAAGCGAGCCACGCATGAGTGTGTATATGGTACAAGCGGTATTTGAATGATAGACTACTCTGCTTAGAGGATGGTGATCTGTGAGAAAACGGATTATCTGTAAAAATCTTATCAAAAACATTGAAAAAAGTGGTAACGTCATGCTAAGAGTTTGGTGCTTCACAGATGCTGATCTTGTGAAAGCACACTTATGCAGTGAAAAAAAATTTAACATTGACAAACAAATAATGCTACTGGAACAATTGTTAGCAAAATAGATTTCAAGTGATAGAGAAACGTTTTTAATGAGTGCACTGGTATTGGGCAATACTGTGTGAAATGTATAGGGATAGTATTTTTGAGAACCTAATGTCGGTATGATTTTGACATTGCAGTGTTGTTGAGTTTGCTCCGTGGTTACAAAACGTGTTGATTTTAAAATTAAATAACATGAATTCTATTAAATCACATGGAATGAAACTTCACACTTAAACAAAGTAAGTAATCTTATATATGATAATATGCTCATTTTAAATTTCTTGAAGATAGTATGACGAAGATTGGCATAGTCCATGAACTTTCCGAACAACCATCGTATGTATACATAGACGTTTAACACACTGATCGCAATGATCTTGTCAGCATGACGTCAATATGGTAAAATTTGGCGCATTTTATGTACCGTGACAGGCGGATCAAGTATTCATTTCACAATGAAAAATATATCTTATAATTAAACAGAATATTATTTACAGATAAATAGACCATTAATACGAATGTGAAGTCTTTGTTTAGTTCCATTATTTAAGAAGTATCGGGAGAGGGTATGGAATTAATTAGGTCTTTCCACCTTTCTGTGGGAAGACCTAATGATATGCTTCTGTTAATTATTTTTATTTTTACGCTGTGTGATTTTGATTTTCAAGATTTATCGACCAGATTTATAGTCTATTCACTTATTATTATATTCACTTAAAAGATAGGGACTTTGACCCCTCAAGGAGTTAACACCCTTTTTGCAATACAAGCTTGTTATCGCTACTTCTCCGAAACCGTACACCTTAGCGGAGTGAAACCTTTACCAATGTATTTTACTAATTAAGGAGATTCTTCAATCTATTAGTATTATTTTCACGGTAGCTCAGTCGGTAGAGCGCTCGCTCCGTGATCGGGAGGTCTTGGGTTCGAATCTCGGCCGCGACTGACCTAAGTCGATAAAAAAAGGGTAGCAACTGTTCCTTCGCCATGCGCTCGGCACTTTGAAGTTAAAGTTGCAGGTCCTTCAGATGAGACCTTAAAAACCGAGGCCCCGTGTCACGACAGGCGTTGGCACGATAAAGACCCTCACTGCTCAATGGCCCTGAGTGCCGAGTAAAGGTCAAAATTTGAAGCCCTTCACCAGTATATGGTGAAGTCTCTATAGGAGTGAAAAATTCTCGAATGGGACGTAAAACAACATACAACTAGTAGACTAATTGTTCACAGAACAATTAGAGGTCTTTCCACCTTTTTAAGTGTTTCCATGTAATTTGGGCTGTAAAAAAAGAAGAAAACTGAAGGGGAAAAAAAAAAAAAAATTGTTCTTCCAGCAGGGATCGAACTCGGAACCCTTAGCTTGAAAGGCAGGCGCGCTAACCACTACGCCACCAATTCCGATGAAGATTTATGCAGTAAACTACCTATTCAAGAATAAAAAATTGTTGTACAACGTAGTTATCGGAATTGAATAGTTTTGAGAAACATGTTTCCATATCATTTGGCTTACAAAAGAACAGAAGAAAGAAAGAAAGAAGAAGAAGAAGAAAAAAGCAACAAAATAAATAAAAAATCAAAAATTCGTATTTTGCTATAGATTTATTGTCGGGCTCGTTTCTCTATAGAGTTCAAAAGGTCTTTGCGCATCTCCAAAAAAAGATGTTTTTTTTTTTTTTTTTTTTTTTTTTTTTTTTTTTTGCGATTTAGGGGCCAATTTTTCTCTCTTTCCCCTTCTCTCTTCCTTTCTCTTCTTCTCTCTCTCTCTCTCTCTCTCTCTCTCTCTCTCTCTCCTTTTTTCTTTTTGCTTCCGTGTTGATGGCATTTGTTTACATATAGTTACCATGGAAGTACAATGCATGCATGACATGTGTTTTACTGTGCATATCGTAATTCTATTTTTGTGCACTGTGCATTCGAAGGTTTAATTTGAGGTGTTAAATGTTCTGATTTAGTTAGACTACTTAGAAAAGTGCCGATGAAATAAATCGGACTCGAGGCTAATGGTATGTAGGTCGTCATATAGGAAAACATGGATTGGACTCAAAGCGACCTGACTGCGGATCCTAAGATTGTTGCAGGCTCAGTAAGAAGATTCCTGAATGAAACAAGCTTCCATGTGGGTTATATTAAATGCAGCTATGATAAATAAAATGTTCTACATGCATTTTAAGAAGAAAACAAGATAATTAAAGCGTGGAATAGTTTATTTCATACATTTATATTGGTTTAACCCCCCCCTTTTCATATATTCCGTATTTCTCGTATTTTGGATGACCTTTGACCTTGACCTAAATTTCAAGGTCAAAGTTTCTAAAGTAGTCGAAGACACTGTTGAAGGTTTCGCATCTCTACGCTCAATGGTTGTGGAGGAGTAGCGATAACAAGGCTTTTGGCACAAGGGGCAAGAAATTTTTAATGCGTCAGGCTAAGGGGTTGAAAAGTGAAATCTGAAAATAGTTTTAAAAGGACATATGATGTATTTAATGTTATGTAATATATGTTGTCAGACAAAAGAGATTTTAAAAGAGCTAAATTTCTCATATTTAGAGTGACCTTGACCTTTGACCTTGAACAAATTTTGAAGTCAAACGACGAAAAATCCAATGCAGTTAGTTTCGTGTCTCTACGATGAATCGTTTTAATTTTTTTCATCATACTTAAAGAAGAAAAACTTTCAGGGGGCAATAACTCATCAAAGTGCTGGATCTATCATTTCGCAATGCAAGATCGAAAAGTCTTCTCAAGTAGTCAAAGACATCCGTGAAGGTTTCGTAACTCTAGGGTTTATGGTTTCGGAGGAGTAGCGATAACAAGGTTTTATTGCGAAAGGGGTTATAACTCCTCGAGGGTTCAAAGTTCATATACGCAGGGTCAACTGCAAAAATCTTTTACGAAGTACATTCTTATGGACCATGAATCTTTTCGATAAATCTTGAAACTCAAAAACACGTGGCGGAAAAATAATAATAATAATAAACAGAACAATTTCAATAGGACTTTCCACAGAAAGGTGGAAAGCCCTAATAAGATGAAAGAGACATCAAAAGCACTGACTTTTTCATGTTTTGAATGACCTTGACCTTTGACCTTGACCTAAATTTCAAGGTCAAAGTCCCTAAAGTAGTCGAAGACACTGTCGAAGGTTTCGCATCTCTACGCTCAATGGTTTTGGAGGAGTAGCGATAACAAGGTTTTTCCCACAAGGGCAAGAACTTTTTAATGCATCAGGCTCTACGGGTTAAAAAGAGAAATTCATAAACAGTTTTATAAGGACATTTGATATATTTGATGTTATGTAATACATGTTGTAAGACAAAAGAGATATAAAAAGAGCTATAATTCTCATATTCAGAGTGACCTTGACCTTTGACCTTGAACAAATTTTGAAGGTCAAATGATGAAAAAGCCATTGCAGTTGGTTTCGTGTCTCTACAATTAATCGTTTTAATTTTTTTCATTATACGTGAAGAACAAAAACTTTCAGGGGGCAATACTTGATCAAAGTACTGGATCTATCATTTCGCAATACCAAGATTGAAAAGTCTTCTCAAGTAGTCAAAGACATCGGTGAAGGTTTTGTAACTCTAGGGTTTACGGTTTCGGAGGAGTAGCGATAACAAGCAATTCTTGCGAAAGGGGCAATAACTGCGAAAGGGGTCATAGGTTATATGCGTTGGGTCAAATTTGTTCATAACTTTTTATGACCTTTACGATGAAGAAGAAATCTTTTCGACAAACCTCGAAACAAAAAATCAGCGGAAGAAAAATAATAATAAGAAGAAGAAGAATAATAATAATAATAAACAGAAGAAAATCAATAGGTCTTTCCACAGAAAGGTGGAAAGACCTAATTAATCCATCAATCTATTCGTTGCGAAAGGATTCAACCACCCCTTTTATGAGTCATTGCCCCTGGAAGTTGCTGATGTTTACAAATAATTAATTGTTTTAAACCATTAATCATAGAGACATGGGGCCAACTGCATTGAAGTCTTTAATCTTTGAACTTAAAATTTTTATCAAGGTCAAAGGATAAGGTCATGCAAAAAAAGAGAAATTACGCTCTTTTCATATCTCGTTTTTCTTTCAACATATATTAAATATCGTTAGATCTTTAATATGTCCCTTTTGAAACTTATTCGAAGGTTTCATTCTTGACCCCAAAGCTTATCCCCTTTAAAAGTATTTGCCCATTTCAGTTAACGTTTAAACCTTGTTATCACTACTCTTCAGAAACGGTAAACCGTAGAGACACAAAACCTTCACTAATTTCTTTAGTTTCTCAAGGCATATCTTCAAACTATCAGTGCAGAAGGATCTGACAACCCCTTATGTGAGTTATTACCCTTTAAAATTTTTGTAGTTATCGTTTAACACAATAACTTTTAAAAGAGTGATCACGGGAACATGAGACCAACTTCAATGTGATCCTTGACCTTCCACCTTGAATATTTGGCCAGGTCAAAGGTCAAGGTCACGTCAATCTCTTTTTTTCATTTTTTCAATTTTTCATCAATTTCTGGATTCTTTTTCATAAAATTTATCTGAAGAGAGAGAGAAGTTTAAAGAATTAATTAAATTTTAAAGAAGTGGAGAGACCTCTGATTGTTCTGTAAACAGTTAGTCAACAAATTGTACCGTGTGTGTGTGTGTGGGTGTGTGTGTGTGTGTGTGTGAGGGTGAGACTGAGGGTGTGTTTGTGTGTGTGTGTATGTACAGGGTTGCCATGTTTAACACTGAAATGACATTAACTCGCCTTTTCAAGAGGGCATACACTTATATATTGACCATTTTTGAATATACATGAAAGAAATATTCCTTAACTTGAAAAGTTCTCCTGCTTTGTAAATGTCACTCATATTACAACTTTAGCCCAATTAATTGACATTTTAACAAATAAAATGCAAATTCCATTTAAAGCAGCACCACGTTTTAAAAACAACATGATATGTAAATACAATTTATCACTTGATTTCTTAATCTAAGCTAGGATATCCCATTGAGATATTGAAACTTGTTCATGACATCCATGCAGTGCACATTATATAAATGCATTAATCACGTGACTTTCAAATAAGGTGCCCAAATTAGATTCATAGGGTATAGGCTACTGTGTTATTTCAATTGATATTAAAGTCGTGTGATATTATGAAAGCTTTACAAAAATTTATTCAGTTTAAGGTATCTTTTTGTGCACATCTGTATTTCGTTGATTTTTTTATAGTACGCCTTAAAAGTGCTGCGTCTGCATTGTAAACTCAAAAGAATTGAGAAACAGTATTTTATTTATTTCTTATATCCGTTTAAATCTTCACCAACCCTTAATTACAGAGGCGTTGAAAGTATCGTAAGCAACATGGAAGTTTAAGATTTCTAAATCAAGAAAAGCGATTAACCCCTCTCGTCTATATTTTTATTAATCATAAGCATATTAATGCACCCCTACCCAAACCCTTTACTTGTTCCTACATGCTTACATGCTTATGTAAATAAAGTGAAGAGAGATAGGTAGAGAAAAACAGCTTTATTTCAATTGAGAGGTACAATAATAAAATAGGGTTTTAGTGTAATGTTGCATCTTTATATTCTCCGTCTAATCCACAATCAAAACAAATATTTAATATATTTTAGCATGTGCCAAAACCATTAAATGAAAGGAAACGGGTACAAAAACTTCAACAAGATAACTGTATTTCTAATGTTCAATTGTCTTAGGGCTAATCCAAGATTTAAAACTTAGGTAAATAGTGGATGAGGAGACTGGAAGAGACTGGTCAATATTATTAAAAAAATGATATTAGTGCAAGTAAGTTAAAGCAATGTGTATAGGCGTTTCTAGGCAAATAAACTTATTTTAAAGCTATAAGGGCTATAACTGTGATACAGAGAAAGTTAAAACTTACTGTCTAAAACACACTTGGTACCCAAAACAAAATATTGCCAGTACACATTATGACGCCATATTATAATGTAATTTTTTTTACTAAAAAAAACCATCAAGAACATGAAAAATAAAGCTTCGGCGCAAGGGCATATTACCATATTTTATTCAACAGAAACAAGGTTTAATAATTAGGAGCAGAATATTCCAAGTATTGATAGTATTCCTGTATCAACAGTTCAATTGTTTATAGTTACTATTTTTAAAGTTTCAAGTTGAAACAGGGTACGAATGCACAGTCCGGTATAGGTTTTCTCGAATTCTGATCAAATGAGTGCATAGAATTTATGCAGCAATTTTATTAATCTATGGAATATTTTTCTTAGCATTAAACACTGATAGGATATGTTCTTTCTCGAAACTCTTTAATTGGTGTGTTATTATCTCGATTGATTTAAAAATAATGATGTCAAAATATGGCGTCTTAATATGACCTTATGATCAGTGTTACGGAGTAAAATACGACTTTTCGGGCTTATTATAAATTACTGTAAAAAATTAACTTTTCGGACTTCGTGTAAATTGTTATAAAAACTTTTCGTATATTTCGGCAAATTTGTTAAATTCTATAAATTCTACATATCCTTAATCCTACCCGAGCACAGTCAGAGATGGACACTTAATCCCTAAATTGACTTCTGTTTATATTTATTGACACTTAATCTTTCATCTACTTTAATTCTATTATAAACATGCCGCTAAAATGTCACCATTCGCTTAATAATTGTTTAATACTTGATTTCTTAATACTTATTGTTAATCCTTTTATCTTGTTCTATTATTGTTCAATGTGTATTTTTGTTGTGAAAATTTATAGTTCAGTTGGAATCAGACCTTCGGTGCTGATAGTTCCCAAACTCATGTAAAAGTTTATTCCATGCTGATTCCATATAAACGTACAAAAATTGCAACTCGTGTTGACTTGGAGGTTTTATGAATCTGGGTTCAACAATAAGAGGAAAACTCAGGGTTTGCCCAGAATTAGAATTTGAGGGATATCAATTAAATTCTATTAATGACAATTATAATTAAATATAATTATTCCCCTTGAATGACCTCTCAAAGGACAGGTTGAAGGTTTAAGTTTGTTCTCCCGTCTCCCTCCCGTCACTTACGCTCGGAACACGAGACAATAAACATTGTATAACCTCAACCTTGTCGTATTTTAAAAGTCAGTATTGAAACATTTACTTACTTATATTTATAACAAATATTTAGCATTCTTAGTAATGAATTCAGTTTTATTTTAAATTAACAGTTAGAATTATTAATTGTGAATTAAAGTTAGGATATACATATTTACTGTAAAAAGATTAATTATTGGTCATCATATTATTAGGTATAAATTCCTTTAAAAGGTTAACTAAGTCAGGAAATAAATATCGTACTTCGCCGCAGTATTATTAAGGTTAAGTATAGTGTTCTATTTTCCTTCTATAACATTTTGTTCCATTTTACTTTGTTAAAATGATGTCACTTTTAAAATTGTATCGGACGCCATAACTTTTGTAATAATTTTAGCACCGGAAATGTAACCGGAAGTAAGTTTTTAATATGGCCGCCAATGTTTAATGGCGGACCACTGTATTGTTTCTTTAGTATAAATTTAAGTACTTGATAAATTAATTCAATATAAATATTTCATGTTTGTACATTAATATCAATCAATTACATCTTGTAAATTAATTGATCTTTATTATGTTGTAATATACTTCACTTACGCTCGGGACACGAGACAATAAACATTGTATAACCTCAACCTTGTCGTATTTTAAAGGTCAACAAGGAATATCCAAAGGGCCAAGGACAAAGGTGTTGCTGGGCGTAAGGCAATCCCCAGAGCTAATTCCCAGGCGGCCAAAAGCACGCCGTAATATCAGTACAGGCTATGTTACAGCGCGAAATGTAATAACAACGCAAAATGTAATAAACTGGGATTATTACATTTTGCGTTATTACATTTTGCGTCGAGATCAACGCAAAATGTAATAACGCAAAATGTAATATCACGATTTTTGGATTATTTCATTTTGCGTCTATATCAACGCAAAATGTAACAACGTACTTTTCGTTGTTACATTTTGCGTTATTCAAATTTTGGGTTGAAGACAACGCAAAATGTAATAAAACAATATGTAATAAAACAAAAAATAATTAATTTTCTGCATTGTGTTTAACACAAAACATCAAAAAATTGGATTTAAATATATAACCATGGGAAAACTCACTTTACAAAATAGTTAGAACTATGACAATGAGGCCAACGTTACGGCTTTTACGGACATCACTAAATCTAAATGTATCTTTTTTTTTCTAACTCTGACTCTGTTTCTGACATTTTCATTGAATACACTGTACTTATAAAACATTAAGTTAACTTTGATTGACATGTCTTTCTATAAATCAGTCTTATTAAATATCTAACCAATAACATTTTTAATTACCAAATATTGACCATAGGTCAATTAAAAGCTCTTGATATGCATGCTCGGCATGTGTACATTGGCTAGCAAATTAGAAGTGTATGTGTGTGTGTAGAGAGGAGGGGCAGGGGTGGGGTGGGATGTTCACTTCGTATGTTGATAATTGTATTACTATACACAAGCAGAAACAATCCATTTTATTATTGGAGAGAAAGACAAAAAGAGAGAGAGAATTATATATTTGCTGGTCTGCAATGCACCTGATTTATAAAACAGAATGGAATCTTTATTGTCAAAAAACCCTCCCCGCTATATATTTACACATGCCAGTACAAATTAATAGATTTTTTTTTAGATTCATTGCATTTGTCTATCGAAAAACAAAAGCAAAAACAAAATTACCCCCTCCCCAACAACAACAACCCCCGCCCCCGCACGCATGTTTATAATTTGCAACACCTATTATGTGAATATTAAACTGATTTTAAATACATGTAGCTAATGTAATCAATATATTATAAAATCCGATCTATTGTAAGAATTAGCATAATTATGTTTATTTTTTTACTTTTGTTTTATTTTCTTCTCGTTTCTTTTCTTCGCCCACTACTCAATTGAAAATTATACTTAACCTGGCTGACCAAAAAGTGTGTTATATAACAATTTGCGTTCTTGCCCTTTGCTTAATCTCGACGCAAAATGTAACAACGCAAAATATAATTATCCAAAAATCATGTTATTACATTTGCGTTATTACATTTTGCGTTGATATTCACGCAAAATGTAA
Source organism: Saccostrea echinata (assembly GCF_033153115.1). Classification (NCBI taxonomy): domain Eukaryota; kingdom Metazoa; phylum Mollusca; class Bivalvia; order Ostreida; family Ostreidae; genus Saccostrea; species Saccostrea echinata. The sequence continues at coordinate 9,194,065 of NW_026889795.1, read as the reverse complement.
TAACGCAAAATGTAATAATCCTAAAAAGTGTGCTGTTACATTTTGCGTTATTACATTCTGCGTTGTTTTCGACGCAAAATGTAATAACGCAAAATGCAATAATCCCGGTTTATTACATTTTGCGTTGTTATTACATTTCGCGTTGTAACAAGGCTATAACATGTCTTGAGTACTAAGTTTATAAAAAATGAATTTAAATTGTTTGTGTATAATAGATCCTCTTAATGAGCTTTTTTATTAGCTTATGTCCATGGAAACGCATATGCCTAGCCTTATCCCATATGCGGATGAAATAAAAATAGTGTGTACAGTTAATTAAGCACTAAGCGCAGCGCAAAGCGCTTACTGTCAGCCTAAAACTACTTCCGTTCGCGATCCAGTCTACTGTGTCTTATAAAAATATGCAACTGGAAATCCCCGACTCTCTTTCCGTGCTGTTCTAATAATTGGTATCAATTAGTAAGGTAGAGATTTTGTTTCATATGTACGAAAATCTGGTGTAAGTGGATAAGAGTTTTTATCTCTGTACACCTACAGTTTGTACAAGGTAGTTCATTTAAAAACCATGTCGACACACTGTAACATACAGCTAGCAATTGCTGCAGTGGTAATCCGAGGAAGTAAATAACCATCTGTACTGATACCAATATCTTTAAACGTTTCATCATATGTAATGTAATGTAGTGGTTTAATAGGTGCATTGTATTTAAAACTCAGGTGGGATTGTAATGAGTATTTAAAACTCTAATGGGAATTACTGAATAATTCATTAAGTAAAAAAATTTGCACAAAAAAATATTTCCTTGCGCTCTACATAATTCATATCCTTATTTATTAATATATCCTCTACTTGGCCCTTATTTCAGACAGTGTAAGTACTAACACACCCTTACGCAATGCAGAGAGATATAAACGACATTCATTTCGCATCTCAGTATCATTTGGTAACAGATTGGAAAGCATTTATAGACACTTTATACATGTGTCGTAATCTATACTTGTCACATGGATTTAAAACAAAAAGACAAGTTTGGCTTTCCAGAAAGCCTGAAATGTCATCTCTTTGGCTTCATTAATAGTTAGTCGAATGTAACATTTTTTACTCAGCGATTACAAGCAGAAGAACTTTTTTCCTAAAAAAGGGGGGTAGTCAGAAAAAAAAAATTACAACTTACCTGAATAATCTTACACTAGGAAAAAAAGGGGTGTTCAAACTCGAAATTCTTCGTGGATGGGGAGGGAAGATTTAAACTTTTTGACTTTCTCGAAAAACACATGGGGGAGGGGGGTATGAATATGCTGCAACAAAAAAATGTGGGGAAGGGAGAGGCAAGCTGCCTTTCAGTGAACATTTGCAACAGTAATTTCAAATATTGTTTTTTTTTGTATGTGTGTTTAAAATGTAACCACTGAGCAGTATTCGTAAAATTTTTAAACAATTGTTATACAAGAAGATGGGTAAAACCTTAGCGTTCCTAGCTAACCTGAATTAATCCGGTGTAATATGGTGAGACCCCCCCCCCCCCCCCCAGTGAGACACTTCCCCCCGGAAATATGGCTATATATAGTAAGACTCCCCGGTGGGGGGGGGGGGAGAATTACTATATAGTGAGCCTTAAACGACCATAGTGAGGCTTCCCCCTTCCATGTTCAGTTGTATTTTATTTACATCGACGATTTATATATATTCATTTTGATAATGATCTTATAAAATAGATATGTGTATGAATAAATATAGAAGTGCGCATAAAAGTTTATCGTGCACAGTAAATCAATCGTTCCAAAATGATTCTTATCAAAAGAAATACATTTAACATTTAGGAGATCATTACTCGTGGACTCTTGGAATGTGCTTATGTTATCCTTCGTGGAGAATGCAATAAACACAATGAAGTAAAGAAAGATGTATTCTTGTAACAATAACGTACATTTTTCATTCAGTTATCTCACATCAATATACATGTACATGTCATCCCAAAATCATTTTTGGCTAACAAACTGTTAAAAGGCTATTAAGATGTTTTAATTATTAATTAATGGAGAACATTTATTCATATACTGAAAAATATTGTTTTACAATGAAATAAAATATTCCGGAAACTACATTTGAGGGGAAGTCTCACTATGAAAGGGGGGAGAGACAGGCTATATAGTGAGACCTCCCCGGGAGAAGTCTCACTCTATTGCCAGTCGATCTTCCGGGGAGAAGTTTCACTATATAGCCAGTCTTCCCGGGAGATATCTCACTATATAGCCAGCCTTCCGGGGGAAGTCTCACTATGGGAGAAGTCTCACTATACGACACCGGCCCTCAGTTGATTTCGAAAGATTTTCCACTTTTAAATATATGGTTTATCCAAAGAAATAACCCTCACATGCATTTAAATATAGGTCAGTAATGAAATTTAAACGTTATAAGCTAAAACATCTTCGCTAGCCAAGGGTTTTCGGTCCACTCCGCTCCCCGGGGAGCGGAGTGGACCGAAAACCCTTGGCTAGCGAAGATGAAGCTAAAATTATGCATTTACAAATTATCTGAAAGAGTACCAATTTACCAACCCTGATATTTAGGCTGTTCAAGGAAACAAACATTTTATATAATGATATTTCAAGAATAAGAGAAGCGATTTGATTGCTTTTTGCCATTTACCAATAATGCAATTTAAAATTACACAGAGAAAATGATTGCAGGTGCTTTAATTATAAATTCTCAAAATACGAGTCGGGTAAAGAAATTGCGTCTTTTATACCCAGGTAACAATATTGTATTTCTGACATTTATTTTTTATAGAACAAAAAACAAAGAATAGTGCAGACATGCGTAAAAACTCACGATGATTATATTAATCTTTCTTTCAATGCCTGTAGTTTTAACATTTACTATTTGTTTAAAAAAAAATATTTTTCAAAATGGCATCAAGTTATTGAATGACTAAGATACACATAAAGGTAAAATTTTCGACATCAATTCACATCAGTCGTATTTGAACTTTTAATGCGAGTATTTACTTTGATTTTGTTTTTCTGTAAATTCTTGGATCCACGCCTTGGCTGATCTAACCGATGCCAAAGTGTACTTTGATACACACGCGCTGGCCATCATTTACGTAACTGCATGTTATTTGAAGACCCGCCACTATGTTTTTCTGTAAATACTTTGATCCACGCCTTGGTCGTTCTAATCTATGCCATGTTTAGTACATTCTGATACACGCGCTGACCATGCTGACCATGATTAGATAACTGCATTTATTATATACCCAACTGTTTGTCACTCAGTTTTACTGTTGAATTTACGCAGTCACGAGACGATGTGATCCGACGTTCCGGATCACCACACTGTGGTTTTCTGAATCCATATCACCCCTCTCTGAAACTGATGACGTAGTACACAGATAAATGACGTTTTTATTCTCGCGCATCAAAAAGTTCCTTGACAAAATGGTTTGTTTAATGGATAAAAGTTAGGAAATTGATCCAAGAAGTTTTTTCTTTTATCATATTTTGCTAGTTATTAAGGGGTATATAATAAATTTATCATTATAACAGTAACTTGATCCGAAGAGCCGTATCACGTCTCGTTGACAGGCGCGGATCATCAGATCAAACTCGACGCTTCGCGTCTCGTTTGATCTGATGATCCGCGCCTGTCAACTTGACGTGATACGGCTCTTCGGATCAAGTTACTGTTATAATAATATATATGTATTTTGAAGACCCACCACTATCCAAGCGATTCTGTCTCTGTGACTCTCTATGATTAATGTGTATAGTTTTTCTTTTTTAAGATAGCCTGTTTGACAGATCGCCCCCATTCTTTGTCATTCAGCAGTTTTGTTCACATCTCTATATTTAGAAATCGTGTCATTTGCCAGACCACCAGCTTATCAATGGCAGCTTACACTGGGGCTTCATGTCCGGGTAACAAACTTAATGTGTCATCTCTCTCGAGAGATGACAATATTAAATAATTCGCAAGCAAAGGCAGTTTTGGGCTGTACGTAGGGCACGTAGTGGCTGTGTTTTCAACCAAAAAAATTAAATAGGTTACATGAAAAAAGGTGATACATGTAGGTTTGAATTTAGCTTTTCCATGCCCAAGAATTATCATAATTTGGTGGTATGGATTTTTTCTTGCTTGGCCTTTGTTACTTTTGTATGACGAAGAAACATAGAAGTGTATGTGTGTGTGTGTGTGTGTGGGGGGGGGGGGGGGGGGGGGAGGGGGGCATATTTAGAAAGTAATGGTATAGAACAATGTCTTTATTTGGATAATAATCTCATAGATCAACATGATCGAATAAAAAACTTTTAGCATGCTAAAAACTTGAATGCCATTATTTTCACTTAAAACTGTCTTAAAAACATTGACCCTCAGGGCGTCAACTCTGAAAATTTAAACAAAGCTGCATTATTCAAAGAAACTAACTTCATACTTTGCAGATTCCACGTCCATTTCTCGTATAACTTTCAGTTTTGGTACAATGTAAGTTGATTTAATTCAGATAAAATTTGCAGTCCTGTTTTTTTTTCACTTCTTCTCAATGAAATATGAATATAACGAACAGTAGTCAATCTCAAAAGTCCATTGAAACATAAAAAAAATGGGGCAGAGCAAAATTAGAGGTGGGATCAGGTGCCAAGTCAAGTGTTATTTGTTTTTCTGCTTTTTTTTAAAAATTCGATCCTGATTTAAATTATTAAATTAAGATTGGCGCAAAGCATCAAATGTCCGTACCTATTGTATCGAAGATTTTCAAAATATTTTCACAAAAAAAAAGCCAAAGGAAAATACGCTTTAGGTTTTAATATGACATATTTTTATTTCAAAGTAGAAAAGTATAAATATTTTTATTTGAAAAAAAAAGAAAGAAATGTTTATAAATCAGCTACACATATTGCAAGATCAACAAAAATGGCGGCATAACTTTTATTTTCGGTGCAAATAAATTATCATCAATGCATCAGAGATGAAAGGATAGAAATGTTTTATCATCAACCGAAGCGGGCAAATGTAATCCTTATGACTAAAATTTATATGTACCAATGATCTATGACACAATGACGTAAAATCTTCGGGTGCTAATTTCCTCTTTCACATGATAATGCAGATATGTTGCACAGCTCTTTGAACTTTTGAAAAAAAAAAGCTTTAGAAGATGAAAACAAATGAAATAAAACTATAAAATCGGCTATTGCAAGCAATACCGTATGTCACCCCAAAGTGAACCATAAGCTGTAAGATTGTTCAATGCTTAAAGAAGTGAGTATTTGTAGACCCCTCCCGCCTAACTCTCCGCATCCCTTTCACTCACAAGTTATACAAGGTAGTGTCTAGAAGAAAATTGGTTTTGAGAGATCTGATTGGTGTAAAATAAATTATTAATTTTTCTTTCAAGTCCTAGAATAACAAGGAGGTCTTCTGTAGAAGACGAAAGACCTTAATTTACAGAATGCCAGGTTCACGTCAAAACATGGCTGAAGCAAAATATTTTCTGATTTTTCCTCTTCAGTTTGAGCATTTTTGCATAGGACAGGGGCTATTTTTTTTTTTTATAAGGTGATTAACTACGTTTAAACTTTCTTAGTTAGCTGAATCATGTACATTTCCGTCGTGCTGAATGTTTAAACGTGTATACAGTAGTGATGAGGCCTTTACGCATCTGCGGGAGCGGATCCCAGGATTTTCAAATTAATTAAAATGATGGAAATTAAATTTTAATGATTCTAATTATCATTGAATGAAATTATTCATATGCATGTAACATATTCACAAGAAAACGTGAAATGCTAATGAATACAGCTGACATACTTTTTAAAGATAATTCAATTGTAAATAAAATTATTATAAATTTTATAGACAAAATAGAAGAAGACTGAATGCTGCCAAAAAATATCAGATCACATCAGCGGAACTGAATTTTATTCATTAATCTCTGAAGATCTTACCTATCAATTGTAAATTTTATAACTGCGTATTGACCTACTAGCTGTTTCCGGGGGGGGGGGGGGTGGGGTGGGGGGGGGGGTCTTTAAAATATGTTTATTAACCATCATTTTTTAGTAAGTAGCATTTTGAAAACATCATGATGAAGAGTTATTTGTGATATGAAAGTCAAGATCATTTCATTTAGAATCCAAGGTATAAAGAACTTGCTTTCTTTACTATTAGAGAAAGATAGAGAGAGAGAGAGAAGAAAGGGGGGGGGGTAATGACATTAGGGAAATAAAAATGCGCCCACCAGATTATACCATATACAACCATACATATATTTATTTAATAGAAACTCGTTTCTATGGCACTAGGAAGGTTTTCTATCTCTTCTCCGTCACCAGTGAAGTTTTATCTCTACACTTCGTACAATATAGTTTGTAGTGTTTACGAAACGTTGGTCCTATTTTTTTTTTTTTTTTTTTTTTGGTATATTTTATTAAGATATTTTATTTCTTCTTAATCATATCAAAAAACTGTTAAAATATAAAAAAACCTTTATAGATATTAGAGAAAAAAGAAATTAGAAAGACAAAAAAATTGAATTATTTATAACTTTAAAAAGATCAAACATAAACGTATATACAATGTTTTTGGCCACTCGTATCAAGAAACAGCAAATATGATTTTTTCAGTTTTTAAATAGACATCTACACAGAGAAATCACCTAAAAATATTAAATAGCAAAAATATGTTGGGGTAAGGTGGAAAAGTAATTTTTAAAAAAGAAACTTCCGATAGCATACAATGATCAGGTGACAGCAACATTTCTTAAATTATTTGTTCTTTCCATGTCTAAAGTGATATACTTTGAAAATTTAAAATATATCCGCACAACTATAGGTGTTAACCTTTATTTCTGTAAAGTAACAAAGATTTTCTAAGCCTTCTACGAGAAATCTCCTATACAAAAGTAAGGTGAATCAAAAACAATTAGTCGTCCCGTCTTCTTTCCGGTGCCCATCAATTCCATTTTATGCAGAAACCACTTTGATACACTAAAAGGATTAAACTAATAAAGTTTTGAATAGTTTGAAATGTTTGGTAGTTACTGAGAGATATGAAAATAAAAAAAATTACGTTTTTCTTTTTTCCATGGCAACGGTAGGCATTTAGAAAATTTTTGAGTGTTGGCTGAAAAAAATTGAGTGTCTAATCATAATATCTGTAAATTTTCATCACAATTGTCCAAGCCACCTCGGAGAACATTTGTGCGTATATTAACCTTTTTCTGTTTCTTTCATTCCTAAGGTACATTGTAACTGTTTGCAAAAGATTCTTATTTCTAAACTAGAAAAAAAAAACTTTGACAGAATGTAAGGAACAATCTGTACAAGTTTCAAAATAATTGCCTCAGCAGTTTGAGGGAAAATCGAAGCTTAGCACTTTTACTTTTTTTCTGATTCCATGGCAACGATTGTGATTGCAAACTTTTAAATGCGATTTGCACTACTACAATTACTGTTTATCATTTCTATGAAGATTCATTACGATTGTCTAAGGGATCAGCGAATACACTTCTGGACAAAATTCTGCACTTTTCGTACGTTTCCATGGCAACGGAAGCCATGTTGAGACTAAAAATATTTTCCGCACAAATACAGTCGGTCATCATCTTTTATGGGAAGTTCCAGCAACATTGCTCCAGCCATCTGAGAGAACGTCCTCGAACAATGTTTTCATGCGTACAATAGGAATATGTCCCCCGACTTCATTCGGGGTGACATAATAAAAACAATTCAGACATAATATTTAGCAATTTAGCTTTTTTTAACTTATTCATACCTTAAATATATATGTTATCAATAAGAAGTTATTTTATTGAATGCTTTAGCAATAAAAAATGTTCTCATAGATTCCTAAGAATTATAAGGGCGACGGAAAAAGAAAATATTTCTACATGTAATTCATTTAAGTTGACCTAAGCTAAAGGCTCAAGTGAGCTTTTCTGATCATATTCTGTCCGGCGTCCGTCTAATCGTCTGTCTGTCCGTCCAACTCTTTGTAAACTCTTCATATTTTTCGCTTCTCAGGAACCACTGAACCAATTTCAACCAAACTTGCAACAAAGTGTCCTTGGGTAAAGGGGATTCAAGTTTCTCAAAATGAAGTGCCACGCTTTCTTCCAAGGGGAAATAACTGGAATAGGGAAAAATTAATAAGCATCTTTCAAAAATCTTCTTCTTCCCAAGGACCACTAGGCCAGAAAAAAATGAAACTAAGGTCTAAGCATCCTCAGATAGTGTAGATTCAATTCTTTTTATTACTATCATTGAATCATGACATCCCCCACCCCCACCCCACCCCCCACCCCGGGTAGGGAGGGACTATAATGGGCGATCAAATTTTTACATAAGAATACATGGTCTTTCAATCAACATAGAACCTATTCAAATACAACAGGAAATTTTAAACTAATTCTGATGAATTTCAAACATTGCTTAGCGCTTCCCAGTACTTTCAGTTCTTTGATATTTTTATTAGTGCTAGGCTTATCGTAACAGGAAATTAGGATCTTTTTTCTGATTAAACGAAATACTACTAAGACAAATAATTTTACTTGTTTGTTGCTTAACTGATCTGTTTATTACAGCTATCATTTATTACTTTCTTAAACTAATCTCTGTTTTGAAATGAAGCATTCCGTGTTAATTCTTTAGGACTAATTATTAAGCCAAGGACAAAGAAGTAATATAAATTTAGGAAAATTAGGGCTTATGAAATGCTAAAAAAAAATATGTTTTTTTTTCATATCATGCATAAGATTAATGTGCAACTGTTACAGAATTATAATACAATTTATCATTTTATGAAATTCAAGGTATTAATTCATTTGTTAAGACTGAATTTTTATCTATAAAATTCTCTGCAGTGTGTTCTGTCAAGAACCTCCTTTTTATGTCATCTAATTAACATGTCTCCGTCCATGTAATAGAGAAGCCACAGTCTGTTCGGGGAAAATATTCCGGTATGTTGAATGCGATTAATGTTTAAAATTAGCTTGTATTTCTTTTAATATGTTAAATAATTCATTACAAATAGACAACTCCTTAATTAGAATTGGAATTAGAAATACAATGTAACCAAAAAGAATTCCGTTTGTTTATATCTGAGCGGTTAAAGAGAGATGTAAAAAGCGATCACGCTACTTTTCTTTAGTAGAGAACTTTATTCCTTTACAAAATCATGTGAATTAATTATCAATTTTACACAGTTTTACATATCTTACATATACGTATATCTACTAGCCCTTAATATGTTAAATGTTAAACTAAAAAACTGTCTAGAAAAAAAGAAAAAAGAAAATTATAGATGATCTCCATATTCTCAAAAAAATAAAATAATAAAAAATAAATAAATAAATAAATAAAAATAAAACAATTTTCAAATTTAATATTTAAAATAATTGAATAAATTTACAATTTTCCACAGAATTATCTTATTGACCAAAAAGGAAAAACAAGAAACATTAAAAAAAAAAAAAAAAAAAAAAAAAAAAAACAACTATAGTAATGAATACATTTCAACACAACTTAGGCAGTTTTCAATGAAACTCTTCAAAACTTTTTAATACAATTTCTGGGCCAGGAGATATCGCATGGAATGACGGAGAATGGACAGAGTTGTCAGAATTAAGTTAGGGAACAATATTGGGTAAACAGGAACGTCAGAGAATGTCGTGGGACAACAGGGGTTAGGCATTGGTAACAGGAGCTAGGTCAAGGGACGTCAGGGAGTAGACAGGATAATTATGGACACAGGAAAATAGGAAGGAGAGTCAGAGAAATGTCAGGGAGCGACTAGGGAACATTAGGGAATTTTTTTTTTGGAATTTAAAAGGGAAAATCATGCTGTTAATGTCACCAAAGTTATTCGATACTCATGATCATTTTCTGGGTAGGGTCATTTTTTTGCCCATTAATTATTAAACTCTATTTAAAAAAAGTGGCAGCCAAATCGATTAGAAAGAGACAGATATGATTTTTGTTCAGCACAGATTTGTCAGATGCTTAAAATCCTTATTTTTTTTTTCCGGGGTGGGGGTGGGGGGGGGGGTGGATGGGGGAGGGGAGGAAGTGCATGTTTACTTGTTCACATCGAATTCTTTTACCTCGTCTTTGTGTTAGTCATGCTCCGTTTCTTATCATTCTCCATACCCTCAAAAAGCGGTGAAAATTCCCTGTCTCGACGTATACTAACAAATTGTTTAAATTACTTATTGTATAGATTCAGTGTTTTAAAGAAAAACAAATAACGCGAAATGATTTTGAAATGAAACAGAAATACTATCCCCCCCCCCGATCTTCCAGGGATAAAAATGCAATTTATAATAATTTTTCATATTTTTTCACGATATTGTACAAAGCAATTGTGAATTGGCATGCCCCTACCTCTCCTCCCCCAACAATAAACGTGATCATTGCCTTATCTAGCGGCATTAGATAAAACAGAATTCTAAATAATTTTTGAAATGAATAGTATCTAAGACAAATATAATAATAATGAATTAATTGATGATTGAGATAAGTTTAAAAATAACTGAAATTACAGATTTTTGAATTATTCCTGAAATAGAATGCCAAGTCTCATCCGATGGTAAGTACAGGCCATCTTGTAAAACAATACGTATGGTGAGGGTTTGTCTGCTTCTTTATACATGTATGTACGTCAACTTTAATCAAATTCCTGGTTAAGTGGTTTTCCTTAAATAAGATTCATTAACGTAATTAGGTTTTGTTCGTGGCGCAACGGTGTCGACATTTCTTTCGGAACTGTGTAATAATGTGCTGAGCAGGCCTTTCAATGTTATATGTTAAAAATCGGTTCCAGAATAGGTAACTCTAGGGTTAGGGGAGAAGGTTCCAATGTAAGTGGCGTTTATGCTTAGGTATATCTTGATTATGCTTGGTAAAGGGATACATCGCATGCCCGTAGGACGCCAACCCCCACATTTTTGAAAATCACCATTTCCTGTATTATTAATAAGATGTTCTTCATTTACAGGTCGCTTGTCAGACAAAATAGGATACAATGACAGGTTGTATCTACAAATGATGTCATAAAAACGACAATAAAATTAGTAAAAAGCTACCTTTAAACGGAATTGTTAAGGTCCTTGCTACATTAACTTATTTGTGAGTAGCTTGACTCAGTTTAAAAATTGACCGTACTAAGATAATGATCTTGTATATTCGAATCGTTTGGAATATATGCATGATCACCGCAAGTATTCTTGGGATATTACTACATAAATAAGAAAAGTTTACAGATTAACTTATCCAGTGTATAAATCAAAGAATAGTTTTTTTTTTTTTTTTTTAGTAATTTTCATCTTGAAGTGAATCAATTGTAATGAAATACAAGGGTTGACACAAGACATTTAGTATTTTCAAACACCGTTGTTTGAAATAATCAGCCTAAATGTTGCACTGGTAAAAAAAAAATGAAGAGTATTTAACATGTTCAAAAGAATCTTTTGTAAATACCACCTCCGATTCTTAATCATCTATCAGTGTCCTTAATTAAACAAATTGTTGTATATACGTCTTTTTTCAAGATTGTATCTTAGCTATCATCTCAAACAGTTCAAGGACAACGTCGTTGACATTATTTTGATAGTCTCATACAAACATATTGTATAAATTGTTTGCTGAAAATAAAAACTAAGCAAACGAGTTCAGTTCCCATGGCTTAAAGTATTTTTTTTTTTTTAGATTGTCATCTGAAATAGTGACACAAAGTGTGCAAAATCTAGGCCTAAACTATTTTTAAAATAATGTTAGAACAATCCCGTGTGTCCTGTGCATACAATTTAAACATGTTTATAACAATCGATAAAAATGTGCATTGCTTTTATTTTTATATAGCTGTATCTAACAAATATTTTGGACAACATAATATATATTCCATATCAAATCCTGTATCATCCTTTGGTCTCTTAGCTCCCTGGCTGATAGATGTCTCTGGATAATACAGAATGTGTTAACATAATATGTTTTATATATTTATCACATAGACAAATCTTCCAGCATTCCCTCTTATCTGTTCAGCATAACACATATATTATTTTGGACCCAAAATATGCGAAAGGACAGTTATTTTTTGTTGTTGCTGGAGAGGAAATGAGTGGCACTGTGGGCCGGAAGTAGTAAAACCGTATTCCTAGGGCTCTTCCCGACAACACATATAAAAGTCCAAAGGAAAATGGTTTCCAAATTTTTCAACAAGTCCCAACAAATGTAATGAATAACATCTAGCAACAATAAACAATAACCAGTCGAATTTTACCATTGCCTTTAAAATAATCGGTAAAAATGGTTAGAGCATGAAGGGGAACAAGTCGGACGTAGCAAGTAGTACATCCAACCTCTGAATTCCCCATTATAATGTGACAATGGTATTTGAGAGGAATTAAAGCGTTAAAAATGACAGATGTTGACAAGGAGTGAAAGTGTCACAGGTATAGAATAATTTAAAGCTTTGATGGCATGGACATAAAGAAAACCGATAATTGAATAATTACATTATGTTTGCATAAGTGATTATAAAGGTCCATTGCGCATTAATAATCTGCCCTTTTGGTGTCCGACAAATTCACTCAGTAAAAAAAAAAAAAAGAGAGAAAAATGATTGATTTAAATTGAGAAAAATTTATAAAATGTAGCTTTCAAATTAAAACCAAAAAATAACATATAACATTTACAATCCAAAATGAATTTATTATTAGAGTGAATCAATCAGTTGCACACGATGACGCCTTAACAAAGATGGGTTGGTAGTAACACAGTCTTTCGGCAATTACAGCTGATTTAATTAACAATTAATAGCGTTTTTTTTTTAACTTTATAAGGCATGGGAAATGAAATATCAGCTTTGGTTGTCCTGTAATTTTTTTGAGAAATAACTTAGTAAGCATGTTTACCGTATGCTATCACATGTTTATTAATATATCGCAGTGTACGTTTTTGAAAAAATGAAATTATTTAATTATATCAAATATTTTTTTTTTAATCATGACGTTCTGTTCTTGTTCATAGTGTCGCATAAAGCAACTTTATCAAAACTAAACTGCTTTTGCGTCTTTACAAAACAAATAAAGCTTTGTACATGTACAAACCTAAATAATAATCTTACAAAAAAATACACTTTATGAAAGAAATGAGGAGTATTATTTAATTTGGACACGTAGCTGAAGTTGGCCCGAAATTTTTTTTGTCCTTTGAAACCTAGGACCGGTCTCCATGTCCTGCAGTGGGATTCGAACCTGCGATGTAAGAATCAACTCCTTGCTCCGTAAGCGCCTACTCTAGCGTTGCGGAGAAGGAGTTGACCATTACAGCGCGGTTCGAATCCCACTGCGGGACATTGAGATTGTTTTTTTCGGATGAGACCGTATAAACCAAAATCCCGTGTCGCAGTAAGTGCTGGCACGAAAGAAATCGCTAACTGCTCAATGGCCCTAAGTACCGAGTATACATAAAGCATAGGTCTTAATTTGCAACCTATCACCGGTAAGTGGTGGCATCTCTATATGAGTGAAAATGCTTGAGAGGGACGTTAAAAAACAAACAAACAAACAAACAAAAAACCCCCAGACAATATGAGAAACCTGATTGAACCATAAAACACTCTCTGAAGTATTTCTAATATGTTATAGAAACAAAAAATATTCCTGTCTTGGAGAGATGTATACGGCATAATGAGAGATACTTACTTTTATTTCCTAATAGATATATCAGTTGTTAATTTTGATATCATAGCTATTTAGAAAATAAATGCTATTTTATTGCAGCAATTCTAATGAGATACAGAAATGTACATCATTCTTACAAGCTTTTCACTTCTTCACTTTCATCTGGACTCTGAACCAAAAGGTCCCATTATTTTATCCAGAAATCTGCTGTAAGAATAAAGGAGTGAAAGAAAAATTAATATGATTATTACGATAACCATCTGCTTAATAATAACAGTTATACCGCAATTCTTTATTCTCACAAGGGATCTCGCAGCATCTTCCCAGATCGTAGCTATCTACAAAGAAAATATTAATGTACGCAAACCTGCACAAATATGTGTGTGTGTGTGTTATAGATAACAATGACGATAGTTTCTTTACATTTGAATTCCACTGGCGCAATCAATGACTACATCTTGATATGAAATAATTTATCTGTGCAAATATTCTTTACCTCGTTTGTTAAATATGCTCTGATATGCTATCTGATGTAAAAATTCTGTATGATCAAACAAAGTTCATGAATCCTTAGTCAAATAAGTACAGGATGTTTCATAATATCTGTCCCCGTTACAATTGCCTGTAAAATCTATAATTTCAATCATATTTAAAAAAAAAAAAACATAGTTCTAAGGAGGAAAAGAAACAATTTCACATCTTGAAAAATAATATGACGCTAAAATTTCGATATCTCTAAAGTCAAAGTGTTCAAGTTGTGCGGCTGTACTAGGATTGTCATTCGCCAAGTAACTATTATCAAGGTGATGCAAAAAAGTATCCACACCAGAGAAAAATCATTAGAAATACATTTAGTACTTCGTAAAAACAAATTTGAAAAGACCACAAGAAATTAAAAAAAAAATAAAAATGAAATGAAAAAAAAAAAAAAAAAAAGAAAGAAAAAGAAAACATGCAGACAAAATAACACCCAATAAAATGTTACATTTGCAAACAATGTCATTATAACGACGATAGAATTTACGAAATGCTGCACAAGTTAGTTTGGAAACATAAATACCTTTGAATGTTTCTTTATGAATAAGAGAAGCTGATAATGCACAGTCTGAAGTTGCCGCTTTATATATTTTAGTTAGTTGGTCATTACTTGCATAAACGTATATAGTCATTAAAACAATCAAATATGAAACAGATATTTAGGACTATTTCTTCTATCTTTTACTTCGACATACTGGGATATTTCATATTTACACGGAGAAAATCTTGATGGATATTGGTCTTTGTTATTAAGCAGATAAAAAAAGTAGTCCTACGTTTTTTGCGATCAAATACTGAGCAATCGCCAGAGTTTCTTGTTAATATACAAATCACATAGAAATAAGCAATTTTTAAACCTTACTTTTTTCTTTTAACAGTTTAAGTAATTTACTTATGATTTGTTACAAAAGTTTGAAATTAAATTTTAATTCATAAATGCATCTGTGTATGCAATAACAGTTTTTACAATTTTAAGTGAAAATCATTAACAACGTACTAGGGTGAATTCACCATGCATCGGACACCATCGCGCTTCAACAAGTTCTAGCGATATCACTACCGACCGAATATTATCAAAATGAAACTTAACATGTAGTATTTGTTTAAAATATAAATTTTTGACGCAATCGTGTGCTATTTATTGAGAAAACCTCACTAAAAACCGATTTTTTCGAAATAAGTCAGAATTCACCATGGACCTGACAATATTCACCATGCATCGGACATACGGTATTTAAACCAGAAAAATATCATACCTTGATCTCGGTGCATTAAAATTTGTGATATTGAAACATTTTTATCTTTTATTTAAAAATTAATCTTCTAGTTACATTTGAATGACTATTTCGGTCCACAAATGTGAAGAGATTTTAGTTGCATCACTCGCCTTAGAAAGGCTTTACAATGCTAGTAATGTGGCAAAACGCGCCTTTGTCTCGTGGGTTATCATCATCTAGTTTAAAGAAATAAATTGAGTCCACTTCTAGTCGTCATATATCGATAACTTGTATTTTCACTGAAAATTTAGAATTTTTATTTTCTATTTCCGTAAAAAAAAGGGCTGTCATTTGGGTTTTATATGAAAATGGAAGTGATTATCCATGCATCGGAAAGTGTCCGATGCATGGTTAATTTGTGTCCGATGTACGGTGAAATAAACATACTAGTAAAAACGACTCTAAAAAATATTATACAAATATTAAAGTAAAAGTTTTGAAAAATTCCTTTACAAGTATCAATCATTGTCAAATTTTACCTAGGTCCGACTCGTTCCGTTGAAGTCTATTTAAAAGAACGACAACTCTAAAAATTGCAAAATCGTTAAATTCTGGTTACTCCCCTTTGATGATGCAAAATATGACGGAATTTCAAGGCCTTTCTTGTGGTATTTTTATCACAACTTGAAAATAAAAATCGGTATCATTAAAAAGTTTAAATCTTCACCTTTAAGACAAAAACGAATAAATTTACGGGGAGACTCAGGTTCAATTATAGTTTATTGCTTAAAGTTGTCCGAAGGAAGGTATGTGTCCGATGCACGATTTTGAGTCCATACGCAATAGGCACGTGACACTCAGCACGGTCTTTGTTGTATGTAAGGACGCCTGGAATACTTCGCCTGAAACTGAAAAGTACAAGAAATCAGTGTACAAATAATTTTTAGTATTTATGCTTTTAAAAGTAAATAATAGTTTTATATATGAAGCACGGATTTGATAAATAATGTTGAGGACATTGAGTGAGAAGATCTCTAATAATTATTAATATTTTAAGATATGTTATGTGTTGTTCAGAAACTACAGAGTAAAACAAAGAGAAAATTGCCATTTTGTTTTTATTTGATCATTTTTCTTTTAAATTTTACTCTTTTTTTTTTAAATTTTATTTTTGCTTTTGTTTTCTGTGTGCATCTTGTTGTTTTTTTTGCGCGTATTTTTTATTTTTATTTTGGTTTGTTTTTGTTTGCTTTTCCCCCTTTCTTTTGTTTGTATTGCTTGAGAGACGATTGTGAATGAGTCTTTATTTTTTATTTACCTCCCTTGCAGCTGGGGCATGGTTGTTCCCCTTTGTACAATCTTCTGAGACAAAACCATACATAAGGAGAGGAATATTGCAATACTATGACTCATCATGTCAGCAATGTCTAAACAAAAAAAACAAAAAAACAAAACAAAACAAAACAAAACAAAAAACAAAGAACAAAAAAAAAAAAAACTGATAAGCTGATAAGCAATGATTAACATAATTTGTAACCTTGATACATAAAATAACTTATCTGTTGGAGGAAAAACACAGCCAAATGGTTCTATTTAAAAAGTAAAGCTTCATTATAAGATCCGATAATTCCTATTTGTATTACATCTAATTTTTTGGTACTTTTTCAAAATTCATTTATTCACATAAAATACAAAAGTATACTTGAAGATGGAAGTCTCTCTCCCATTATTTTATCATTCCATTGTGGATATAACGTAAAGACATTGTAAGCCCCACAACCCCACTCCCAGCTGGATAAGTTTTGAAGTTTCCCAGATCTTTGTTAATATTTATAAACATTTCTTTGCAAATTCTGTGTTCTAAAAGTTGTAAATCTGATTCATTAGTATAGACGTTTCTTATTTGCTGTGTCCTCTTGGCAAAAAATATGAAGAGATACGTGTATGTTGATTTAATGTATTTTTTTTCATATATCGTTTCTATTTGAAAAAAAGTTTATTCAGAATAATTATGTTTTCGATTCCATTTTATGACCTTTTAAAACATAACGAACACATATAATATTTAAAAGAGGTCTCAGGTGTTAGTCTCTTATTGTACAGTAAGAATATTTAGTTAATCTTTATGTTTAAAGAGATAATGGTAAAATAGGTTAATGCTGAACACTACACGTAAAGAGATTGTCCGTCATATTTCCCTTTCATCGCCGCTATCCCAACAACCCCTATATAAGCCGCAGACTTGTGACGGTACATATTCTCGTTTTGTACATACTGTTGTCGGCGACAATATGTACCTACCCTCACTGCACATATTGTCGTCCATCGGTACATATTGTCGCCGGCTGAATAGCTACACATTTGATCGACCACTGTGACCCCACCCTACCCCTGGGGTCATGATTTGAACAAACTTGAATTTACACTATGTAATAAAGCTTTCACATAAGTATCAACTCTTCTGGCCCAGTAGTTCTTGAGAAGAAAATTTTTGAAAGATTTTTTCCCTATATATTTATATGTAAAAATTTGGTTAACTCCTGTAGCCCCACCCTTCCCCGGGGATCATGGTCTGAATAAAATTAAATCCACACTTTATAATGAAGCTTTTACATCAGTTTCAACTTTTCTGGCAAAGTGGTTCTTGAGAATATTTTTTAAAAAAGATGCAACTAAATGTTCATTAATTCTTAATTATCTTCCCTTGAAGGAGGGCATGGCCCTTCATTTGAACAAACTTGAATCCCCTTTATCCAGTGATGCTTTTTTTGGTTGAAATTGGCAAGTAGATTATGAGAAGAAGCTGAACAAATAAAAAGTTTATGGAGGGACGGTCAGACGTACGACAAGAAAAGCTATTTGAGCTTTCAGCTCAGTTGAGCTAAAAATATTGACCCCAAACCAAACTATATCAGCACATGTGTAAGAATAATGCAAAATATTATCTAGATAATTAATACTACTAAATAGAAAATCAATCTCCTAGTATATATAACGAAAATAAAAGAAAAGTTTATCAGGTATATCAAGAATTATGGTATCACGGCATATAATAGTGGTGTACATTACATTTTCTCCCTATAGTATCTCGAATAATGCTTAATATCTAAACTTGTTTACTTATACATGTATATCTGCCATACACTTTGTCTATCCTTTTGTCTGTCTGTCTGTCTGTCTCTCTCTCTCTCTCTCCGTATTTCTCTCTCTCTTTCTCTTTCCCACCTTAGTAAATATTGTTTATCAAAATGTATCGGCGACAATATGTGCAAATGTTCACAGTACATGTTGTCGCCGACGACAAAATGTGCCGATGCGTGACTGTACATTCTGTCGTCCTTTATGCAGGAGGAAAATAAGGCTCGCCTCGGTACATATTGTCACCGGCGACAATATGTACCGATGGACGACAGTATGTGTAGTGAGGTTAGGTACATATTGTAGCTGATGACAATTTGTACAAACGACAATATGTACCGTCACAGACCTCTTAACAGTTTAAAGTATTTCGCTGTAGAGGTTTCACCTGAGAAGACGTACACCTTACATTGCCGTGTTACTCTGTTGCGACGTAAATATCAAATTTTACGCACTTTTTCCGAGCCGGGGAAAAGTAACATCAAATATACAAGTCAGTGCATTATTTACTAACAGAAAATGCACATAAAACAAGGATTAAACGCAGAAAAACTGACCACGAAATTAAAACTACACGTCGGCCACAAGTTTCAAGTGTGCAATCGGGTGTAACAAAATCAACTAATATACCCGTGTGACGGTGCCTATTTGTGAGTAATGTTCAGCTTTAAAAAGTGATTGACCTAACAAAAAACAAACTACAACAATAATTGTCTGTGAACTGGGCATAAAATACGGAGTCCTGGAAATTCCTTGGCGGGATCAGGTGCTTAGGAGGAGTAAGCATCTCCTATTGACCGGTCACACCCTGCACGAATCTTATATATTGAACAGGCTTAACTTATTAATTTATGATTTAATTATATTGGAAAGCTTTATACAAAATTTTGACATTGATTTGCCTTAGTAGACATTAAAATTTTAAAATTCATCTATTAGCTAAACAAATGATTACATGATTATTAAAATGCCTTTTTGCACATGCCTTTGCAGACAATATATGACAGCCTTTAACTGTTGTTACTTTGCATTTCATATTGTAACCTCTTCACAATTATTAAAGTATTTTATAATTCAAAGGAATTCATCTCTTGATGTAAACTATTTCACATTCTGCTTTACTATTTACTATCTAATAGTTGTGCTTTATACTGTGAAAATTTCATCTTTTGATTGATAAATAGTATTCTACATTCATACGTATACGTACGCTTTTGTTCAAAAGCTACATTAGAGTACAGAAATGTGCATGCACTTTTTGTGTTCACCATGCTTATACCCATTTATGTATTTCGTATATCTATATATATATATATATTTGATTAATCTTATTATGATAAATCGTTCATTGGTGATACTAATTTTTATTATTCTTCTTTGTTCACCTTAAGCTTCCAGCCCCAAATCACTGTTCCATCTCCTCAGCACTTCCTTAGTGAAGTAGAGATGGGCAAGCCTCTGCATTACCGTATAGATATACTTATATCTATTTTTTATCTTTTAAAAAATATATAATTATATTAGGAATGACTCTAATTCTTGGCCAAATTATTCGAGTATAACCTGGTTTGGGTCAGTTTACGCTGTTTTATAATCCGTGAATATAATTTAATTTTAAAACCATTAAATAACTATTGGTGTAAAATTTCGTTGCTTTTTATTAGTTCAAATTTGCCGCTCAATAATACAACCGTTGTAACGGAAGTTAGGGAAGTGATGGGAAGCGAGGGGTAAAAACTGAAACATAGGCCTAGCAGCCTAGTTGTTTGTTTACATGTGGTAAGATCGAATTGTTGTTTGAAATTAAAGGTACATTTATTTAATCTGGAATTTTACATGAATCCCGAAGACTGGAAATGAGAGAATTGTATGTATACAGATGATTCAGCTGGTTGTCGTGGGGGGGGGGGGTGTCCCCATACCAAACCAGGTTATACAGAAATAATTTGCGTTCTTTCTTGGATATTAACCAATCAGAGGCTAAAATACAAAACTATAATTTAAAAATAAATTAAATTATAAATTAATAAATACACCACCACGTCAACCAGCCGAGGAGACTGAAGCAATCAATTTTTTTTTGGTGGCCGGCCATACATGTAGTATAATGTCAATTCAAAAAACAGGGAAAATAAAGATGAGAGTTGATACAATTTTAGATAGTAACGATAAAAAAGGGGGGGGGTTCAATACATGTTTAACATAAGTTATAGACTAAACTGAAAATTAAATGAAAAAAAGGGGGGTAATAAAAAACTTTCTACATTTTTAATGTATACTGCGATTCTGGTCACTCAATGTAAAACAATAATGTAGATTTTATAAGTTATTTTTTACATAGCAAATAATACTATACATATTTTATTAAGCATAAAAGTATAGGGGTAAGTCGGCAACAAATAATTCTAAAAAAACAACATACAGTATTATACATGGTTTGAAAATTATACATTATAGGAATTTGTATGTGTATGTATTTGTGAACAAAAAAGAAAATTGTAATGAAGAAAACGACCTGGAAGGAGTTATGCCAAATAAAATTTAGACGTTTTGAGTGTGTGTTATAGCGTATTTATTATTCTTAAAGATGCCAAAAGTACCAAAAGATATAGGCTAGTATGCCAGTAATTCTGTGAGGGAACTCTCATCAGGTGCTAGTCCCAAACTCCATGCAGGTTTGTATCGGTAATGAATTGGCTATTCATTCTATCACGACAAACCTGTCCTCACCATTTCCGGTAGATGTGTATTTCTATTTTCTAGTGTATAAACAAAAAAATGTAGGTGTAATACATAAGTTTTGTAGTGTATCTAACACTAAATTTATCATTCTTAGCTAAAGTACTTACCTTAATTCTTCTATATTCTTATATTGAATTACATCATGGCCACTTGACAGGGTTCTTCTCTGTTGATATGACGTCATTTTTCACAGTGTGACTTAACAGTACTTCAAGGATTTACAGCTATTGGAGCAATAATTTACAGATATAGTGTAGAGCAGATTGTTTTTAATAAAACAAATTAGAGGGAATTGAGAATAACCATGAATTATTCTAATATATAGATAAGACAAAAAGGTGAAAAAATAAATAAATAAATAAAACATTTAATAGGACGTCCAAGAGTGAGTCATAGGTCTGAGTTACTGTAACATTCGGTGAATCACCTTGAGAATTATTTGCATTTTGTATTTTGTATGTCTATATATATATATATATTTGATTAATCTTATTATGATAAATCGTTCATTGGTGATACTAATTTTTATTATTCTTCTTTGTTCACCTTATGCTTCCAGCCTCAAATCACTGTTCAATCTCCTCAGCACTTCCTTAGTGAAGTAGAGATGGGCAGGCCTCTGCATGACCGTATAGATATACTTAGTATATCTATTTTTTATCTTTTAGAAAATAAATAAATTATAAATAAATAAAAACACCACCACGTCACCCAGCCGAGGAGACTGAAGCAATCAATTTTTTGGTGGTCGGCCATACATGTAGTATAAGGTCAACTCAAAAAACAGGGAAAATAAAGATGAGAGTTGATACAATTTTAGATAGTAACGATAAAAAAAGGGGGGGGGGTTCAATACATGTTTAACATAAGTTATAGACTAAACTGAAAATTAAATGAAAAAAAGGGGGGTAATAAAAAAAACTTTGTACATTTTTAATGTATACTGCGATTCTGGTCACTCAATGTAAAACAATAATGTAGATTTTATAAGTTATTTTTTACATAGCAAATAATACTATACATATTTTATTAAGCATAAAAGTATAGGGGTAAGTCGACAACAAATAATTCTAAAAAAAAAAAAACAACATACAGTATTATACATGGTTTGAATATAATAGATTATAGGAATTTGTATGTGTGTATTTGTGAACAAAAAAGAAAATTGTAATAAAGAAAACGACAGGAAGGAGTTATGCCAAATAAAATTTAGAAATTTTGAGATTGTGCTATAGCGTATTTATTATTCTTAAAGATGCCAAAAGTACCAAAAGATATAGGCTAGTATGCCAGTAATTCTGTGAGGGAACTCTCATCAGGTGCTAGTCCCAAACTCCATGCAGGTTTGTATCGGTAATGAATTGGCTATTCATTCTATCACGACAAACCTGTCCTCACCATTTCCGGTAGATGTGTATTTCTATTTTCTAGTGTATAAACAAAAAAATGTAGGTGTAATACATAAGTTTTGTAGTGTATCTAACACTAAATTTATCATTCTTAGCTAAAGTACTTACCTTAATTCTTCTATACTCTTCTATATTGAATTACATCATGGCCACTTGACAGGGTTCTTCTCTGTTGATATGACGTCATTTTTCACAGTGTGACTTAACAGTACTTCAAGGATTTACAGCTATTGGAGCAATAATTTACAGATATAGTGTAGAGTAGATTGTAACTATTGTTACTTTAATTTGCATTTCATATTGTAACCTCTTTACAATTAATAAAGTATTTTATAGTTCAAAGGAACTAATCTCTTGGTGTAAACTATTTCACCTTCTGTTTTACTATTTGCTATCTAATAATTGTGCTTTATACTGATTGATAAATAGTATTATACATTCATATGTATACGTACGTTTTTGTTCAAAAGCTACATTAGGGTACAGAAATGCGCATGCACTTTTTGTGTTCACCATACTTATACCCATTTATGATAACAATATAAAGAAACATTTCAAACTAAAAAGCGACTCAGTTCGGATGCTCATTTCAAAGGTCATCAACTTTTAATCACACAAAAAAATTCAAACAAGCTTAAGCTCAGTCTATATATATACAAAATACAACAAACTTTAATGAGATCATTTATAGATCAATTCAGTTCTTATGCATGTTACGGATGAGCCCTATGAATTTTGAGATCTTAGTCAAATACTATAATTGTAACACCATAACATTTGTAAAATATTAAAAAACGTTTTCTGCTTTCAGCATATTTTCACTCTCTGTTTGTATCACATGTTTTGGATCTCTTTATGTATAAAAAAAAATGGAGGTGTGGAACTTCTGAGATAGGATACTGAATTTTGCCAATAAATTATCCAATAAAATTCTTATAAATCATTTGATTTAAAATTATCCTTTCTATTCATATCTATTCACATACAAACAATCTATATTACTACGGAAATGCTATGTGATATTCCGTTTACTGCCCTAGATATGCTGAAACCAATTCCAAAATTGACATTTTTCTTAACTCGAAATTACGCGTAATTTTAAATCATTTGACTCCTTAACATTTCATTAGCGAAATTGGAAAACCTATCTGAGAATTACCAAAGCTTTAGTTTTTTTATACCCCAAGTTTGACAGTCGGATGAAAACAATCTATGGGCTTTGGTTTACATTCAATAGTATTGACTTCTGATTGATCCAGGTGTGTACATGTATATTCCATGGTCCTGTAGGCAAAAAGGATGTAGCCTATACTGTATATTCTCACTGTTAATGAAAGAGTAATATATATTTGAAAAAGATAATTTTTTTTAATGAGACAAGGAATAAAGATCAACTACTGGAAATGGTTTTGGATTATCAGAAAAGTGTACAACCAAGTGTTGTTCGATCTCAGATTATTCAATCAGAGAGCCTTAATATTTCTTTTTTATTTATTTATTTTTTTTATTTTTATTTCACACTAATTGTTAGGCCATTATTTACACACTGAATTGTCGACGGATTTTTCCGTTATTTCCCGATCATGACAAGGAGCACACGGCGGGTGTGACCGGTTGGCAGGGGATGCTCACTCCTCCATGGCACCTGATCCCACCTCTGATGTTTGGAGGTCCGTGTTTGCTCTGCTCCTATTTTGTATTGGTTAATGGACTTTTGAGCTTGAATACTGTTCGTTATCTCCATATATTTCATTTAAAGTAACCCTTAGAATAAATGTTCAAATCATTTGTATTTTTGTCCATTTTTCGTCGGGGAAGCTCGCCACAGGTTATGGATTAAGCTTCATCTGATTATCCGTATATGTTCCGGTGAATTGATCTTTAATATGTTCATTTTAGGGATGGTCTATCCTTCAATTACGGAAGGTGTAAGAAGGAGGCGGATGTGTTTAAATATTGTAAATAGTTACCGAATGTCAATTGATTTTCTTTACTGAAACCCTAGAATACATGTAAACTGAAATTCTGTAAGACTATTTTCTGCGTATGCGATATACTATAGCCTCTACTTCCGGTCTACTTTCAAAGATTTACTGCATCTTGAGCAGTAGACTGGGTTTTAATTTTAATAATTAGCATGGATATTACGTGATTTTTGTTGTTAAATCAGTAAGAGTAAGTAGGAGGGTTGTTAGAAAAGTTCGCAGACAAGTTCTGTTGTGAGCTCTATTAGTTCTATTATTTGCATGAAACCAGTAAAACTCTGCAGATAAAAACTATACGTATTTTTCAATTAATATTCAAAGATTTAGTGTTTTTTGATGATCTCTAAAAAGTATACAGCTAAATTATTTAGATAAAACATGCTTCACAGAGCATGTTACTTTCTCGCACCTTAGTTACATTTTAGAGACATTATTTTGAAATTAAAAATTGCACTTTTGTAGCGCATAAAGATTTATGATGTTTCACATCTTGCTAAGATATTCATGAAACATCATTTGGCGAAATTTTGAATTAAATTGGATTTGACTGTTTTATCGCTAAAAACAAAGCTAAAAATGGTAACATCATTGAACGTCTTAAAGCTTGGAGCACCGAGCTATTAAAAAATTATGTGTGCAGGCAGGAAAATGCGGGATTAAAATGTTTTAGATGCTGCTGGGGATTGCTCATGGCATGGACGTTGCGCCAATGTATTTTGCATTGTTTGTCATACCTGATCGCTGAACTGCGTAGACATTGGTTTAAAGATCTCACTAATATCCGATACACCACAAAAGACATATATATATATATATATATATATATATATATATATATATATATATATATATATATATATATATATATATATATATATATATATATATATATATATATATATATATAACGTCTTGACTACATGTATACTTAATCAATTTTTAAGTCAGAAAAAGACATTAAAAGTCTTAAGAAATGAAAGATATTTATAGAACTCTGAAAAAGCTTCACAGATCTGGAAACAGGTTGTCATGTCATTTAACGTCATCAGACGTCAAATAATTGTTCCATGAATCCTATGACCACGAAGTAAAAATCATTGTATATTTTCCAAATCTTAGTAAATGGTTCTGATCTTTTGAAAAACGAAAGATAAGATTTTAATTAGACATACGTCTGTCTTCAAAGTTTACAATATATATTTCCGTAAATCAACGTGTCTGCGAACTTTTCTACATGTAACAACCGTCGTATTTGACGTAAATGGATGTCTGTTGATTTTTTAACATGTTGTAGACATGTTTTAACATGTTGACCTGAAAAATTCAACATGGTAACCGTGACGAACCTTGTTATTATTATAGTAGGAAGATATTTGTATTAATAAAGAGAAAGGTTTAAATTGTCAAGTGCCTGTCTAAAGAAGTAATAAATGATTCGAAGAAATAGTATTGTTGTGGCTTCGTACTATCTTCATTACATAACCTCAGCAGGCAGAGAGCTCGCTCCGTGATCGGAAGGTCATGTGTTCGACTTACGGCCATGACTGACCCAAGTCGATAAAAATAGGTAGCGATTGTTCCTTCGCCAAGCGCTTGACACTCTGGAGTGAAAGTTGTGGGTCTTTTGGATGAAACCTTAAAAACCTAGGCCCTGTGCCACGATAGGCGTTGGCACGATAAAAAAAACCCTCACTGCTCCATGGCCCTGAGTGTCGAGTAAAGGTCTAAATTTGAAGCCTTTCACTGGTATATGGTGACGTATCTATATGAGTTAAAAATTCTCGAAAGAGACGTCAAACAACATAGAATCGATCAATAAATCAATCAATCATTCAATAGCAGTTAAATTTAAACAATTTGGTACTATGGCCACGTAGTTCGGGTCTAAAAAGATATGACGTTGTATTGGTAGGAGGGAATGTTGGCGGGTAAGTCAGTGGCGCAGTGGGCCGGAAGTAGTAAGCCGTATTTTTAAGACTCTTCCCGAAAATATATCAAAGTGTAAAGTAACGAGGAATATGTTTTCCAAATTTATGAACAATGGCCAACAATGGAGGTGATTAACATTGAACAACAATAATCAAAACAGTAATCAGTCAGATACGGATATTGCCTCCAAAATGTTCAGTAGAAATGGTTAAAACATGAAGGTGAACGAGACGGACATGGCCTCTAGTACACCCGGCCTCCGAACTGCCCAGTAGAATTGGAAAGCGGTATTTAAGGAGGAATTATTGAAATCCTTAACAAAAAATACTATAGTAAACTATAGTTAACTATAGTTTACTATAGTTAATCAAAGTTCCAAAGTTTTCACTATAGTAAATCAAAGTTCCATAGTTTTCACGATAGTAAATCAAAGTTCCAAAGTTTTTACTATAGTAAATCAAAGTTCCAAAGTTTTTACTATAGTAAATCAAAGTTCCAAAGTTTTCACTACAGTAAATTAAAGTTCCAAAGTTTTTACTATAGTAAATCAAAGTTCCAAAGTTTTCACCATAGTAAATCAAAGTTCCAAAGTTTTTACTATAGTAAATCAAAGTTTCAAAGTTTTTTTCATTTGTTTAAATACTTATGTATTTTTATTAATTCTTTCTGATTATTAAGCCGTTTTAGGGTGTGTGTGTGGGGGGGGGGGGGTGTTTATGGGGTTGGTTGGGGCTGGTTTTTGTTGTACATCTTTATTTAAATATACAAAGTAATTAATTCGAATGCAATATTTACATTAATAAATTTAAAAAAGACATACATGTTGACTGAAGTTGATGAAGCAGATATCTTAATTTTTAATGACACACTTTTTTATAATTATTTTTTCTCTCAATAAATAAGACTTACGTTACGTCTGCATAACATTAAAATTAAATACATTGAAATAAATATTGCTTATTTATCGGCGCAAGCGACAACCTTTACATTAAAATTCATATCTTGTACATTATTCTTTTAGGGGAGGGGTCAGGTTTTTAATATATTCTTTAACGCTTTTATAAATTTTCAACTTGATATATCATAAAATGTAAAGAATGGGAATCAAAAACATAATTCCACGGGATTTATGTCCGTATATATATGTGATTAAAAGGGTCCTTGGGCATTAAAACTCTGCTACTTTGTTGGCAGATAAGTTGCAGTGTATCAAAATAATTTTAAAATTGCCTTTTATTAGTTAAGCATACATTTGATTTGTATTTATCGATCAAAACTAAGATCTGAAAGACGGAACTAACAGCGCTGTGTCTAGTGTCGATGTCGCAAAATATGAATTTAATTATGATAAAAAGTACATAATTTATGTTTAATATATTTATTATAGTTTGTTGCTGCAAAAAAATATCAAAACTCTACATAAAAAAAACTGCTAAGACAACTACATGTTATTCAAGCAAAGTACCCGTTTCATTTTTGGGAAAAACAAGCATGTCAGAAGTGACATCAAATTAAAAAAAATGGCTTGAAAAAAAAAGATTCTTTTGGAGAAAATATGGGGGAAGTTATGTACACACAAATTAGTGTGCAAAACCTGACGTCGAAACAAAATTAGAGAGGAACAAGAGAAGAAGAAGTAGATCTAAATAATGGATCAGAAATTTGCTTTTACATTGTATTTCTTACATGTATAAATGAAAAAAAAAATATGTTCACTACAGATTTTATACAGGTACCTGTTGAAAAGATTTACGTTTTTTGTGGGAAAGTCACGTGGCCATTAGACATAATATATTTCAGAGAGACTAGAACAAGAGTCCCAAAATCAGCTTCTTCAGCAGGCCTATCCAACCCTTTTAGATCCCATCCTTGCTATTCATCCAGCTTGGCGCTTCTGTAACGGATACCAGACGTCCGTGCCGAATTGAACCCACCCATTCCATTGTCTGTCATTAAACAGATGGAAATGACGTAAGCTGCATATTTCCAATTTTGCCAGTTAATGTTCCGCGGTCTTATGGCACATTTAAAGAAATCGACCTCTATATTAGTAAAACAACCCCTACTTTTGTGTAATAATAAAAACAAACACATACTTTTATATTACGACACATTATTTTTCTCGGATATTGGAGACAGAGTTAAAAAAAAGAGTATGAAATCTATACCTCGTGCAACAAAATAGTTTTATTATTTCGGGGTGGGGGGGGGGGGGTGCTAAGAAATATTTGTTAATACAATAGCCTACATACTGATTCTCAAGATGGAGTTGAAATCTTCAAAAATAAAGAAGCTACACTTGTAGTTACCTTTGTTTTTATTTTGTTGCAGAGATTGGAGTCTTCAAAATATCAAGATTTCTTTTACACACCCTTACCTATGTACTGATTAATTCTCACTCAAATGATTAAAATATTAAATTCTGTTATTACATGTACTATTCTTTTACTTACAAATTTATATATCTCCCCTGAACTGGTTGAAAAACCTTTAAATAAAAACCGCAATTTAAGTGCAGTTATTTATGTATTGATTGTAACTGTTTGGATGAACGAAGGTGTGATATATTTTAAGTTACATCAATAAAATTGACACCAGGAATGTGTTGTATTTAGTTCTCTATACAAAAAAAAAATATTTTTCACAGATCTAGGACAAACATTTTGATAAATTTTATATTGAAATAATTTATATATTATCCGACGTTTTACAAATAAAAAATAACTTTTTTCTTGACTGTAATGTCTTCAGTACATGCTTTTGAAATCCTGTCATGTCTAACAAAATTTTTAATACTTTAAAATTCATTATCTATTAAAGGTGCTTAGACACAGATTTGAAGTTAATATTTTCTCAAATTTTCTGTATAGTATCTCGACTTATATATTGCAATAGCATTTCACACGAAAATATAATTAAAAACTTATCTTATCTGGAAATTATTTGAACTACGAATTCCTGGACGCGTTTGATTAACACATTAATAATATTGTCAGCCCGTGCTCAGTGTTGTGTACAGAGTTTAACAAATTGAATACACCCGTGAAACGTAAACGGTTTTTGTAAACAGGGCACGAGCTCTGTTATTGTTAATGTTTACGATTCACCGGGTGTGTTTAATTGTTAAAGTCTGCACAACCACTGAGCACGGACTGACAATACTGTGAGTGGGGTTTGCTTTCGAACATTTCTACTCTGAATTTTCTGGATTATAGTTTTAATATTTTTCATTAATACACAACAAAATTGCCACTTTTCTTAAGTATTTTAACAGTTAATCAGAAATTTGAAGTTTCAATAACTTCGAGATGAAATAAGATTTTTATTATATTTAAGTATGAAATGCTATAGCAATATATAAGTCATGAAATTATACAGAAAATTTGAGAAAATATTAACATCAAATCTGTGTCCAAGCACCTTTAATGAATCTGACAGTTAGCTATAAAATGCTTGCAGTGTGTTTACACCTCTGAAACCTAATCCAGCATGTGTTTATATTATTATTTTGAGAGCATTTGACGAGTATACGCTGTGTGAAAGTTTAGTCAGAAATCAAACTAAACCAAACTGTTAAGACAGGGTTTAAATTTTTAAATAAAATGTTTTTCTTTTTCTCTTCTTTCAATTGTATCGTGTTGTTTGTGTTTTTGTTGTTACATTTAGTACTTTATTTTTTTACCGGAAAAATAGCCTTGTGTTTTTTTTTGATCTTGTGAATGGTGAAATAAATCGAGCTGAAATGGTCATTTACAGAAAATGCATGCATTATGTCTCCGTCAGAATTTCAATAGAACCCATGTACTGAAATATGCAAAAATAAATAAATAATTCGAAAGTTCTTTTTTTATTTTATATTTCCTGAAAAACTATTAAAAATTCTCAAAACATTCTGTATTTAAAGTGTGGTCAATGAAATATTATGAAAATTATAAATTAGAGAATTTAATGGAAAGGTGATAAATCAAGGCAGTAAAAAAAAAAATTAAATTCACATTATTACATTATAATGATTTCATATCTGTTCATGATATCTGTTATAAATTTCAGGAGGAAAAGCGATTTATCCTTATCAAGGACTCTTTGTGATAGGTCAGCTCAAACATCCATTATGTTCTTCAAAATATCAAATTACACTTTACCTGGGGTTATAAACCATTTAACAAAAAAGAAGAAGATTTAATGATATCAGTCATGGTCGAGTAAGCAATTCCACTAACCATGTTAAAAATCTTCAAAAATCCAACTGAACATTTACTTTTTAATTTCAATTGTTTTTAAAGGTAAAATTATAAAATATATATATATATATATATATATATATATATATATATATATATATATATATATATATATATATATATATATATAAATGATTATTATTTCGTTTTTACTGACAAAAATGCCTTTTTGAACAGATTCTTTGTGAACATTAAAGATTTTTTTTCATCCAAATAGCGAATTTACAACGATTCAGAGAATTACACGTGGATATGAATCCCTCTGTTTTCCGACATGCAGAAAAAGGTTAAAAGAAACGATATAAATCTAAGTCATTAATAAATCAGACAATGATAACGAATATTTCATATTTACAAAACAAAGAAAATTCATGTACTAACCAGAAAATCAAACAGTGCGTCAGATATTAATGAAACAACTGCAAAGATGAATGAAATGATAGTTTTCTAATGTACGATTCTATTTTCTCTGTGTAATAAAATTGATCCTCCTGATATTTATCCCCCTAATTGGTTTACTAATGCATCCCCAGCTGATTATCCAAAGGATGCTTAACAGGGACCGTGTCGAGGGTGGAGGTTTTGGGTGGAGTAATGAAAAGAAAATATTAGTGGGGACTACCGACACCTTGATACAAATCAGTGAAATTCTTCAAGAATAAAAATTAAATAAGATCCATTCTAAAGAAGAATAAAGTAAACGAAATAGTATCAAATTCTACTTTTCATATCGGAAAGACCTAAGTTTGGTAGAATAGTTTAAATTTATTTTCTACGGTCACAACCACATTTTACAAAATAATGAAGAAATCAAGTCGATATTAGAGGATTGTTTCATACAAGTAGTGACGTTCTTGGTGTAAACTCAACGAGAAGGTTTTTTTTTTTCATTTAACTAGGTGCTGCATAAAATTCATACCTTTATGCAGCTTATTAATGGACTTCTATAGTTGTAGGCGTAACCGGTAAGCAAAAGCCCTTTATTACTGTTCAATAAAATATTCTTCACTTTGTTGGTGTTGGCTTTCTTCTATTATTTACGTGTTTAGTGTTATTTTTCCTCTATTCTTTACGTGTTTGGTGTTAGCTTTCTTCTATCGACAAGCAGAGTATCAGTGAAAAGAAAGAAGTTGAGTCTTTCACTAAAAAATTAAGTGCAATTAAGATCACGATTTATTAATGTGTTAACAATGAAAAAAAAAAACTGGAACCTAAAACATTTTTGCCCTTTCATAAGAGATCAATACAAGATGCAACATACATGCATGTGACATGTACCACAACAAAATCACCCCATCACAAAAAAATGTTAAGAGAATCTTTTGCTACTTTATGACTACATGATTGTGTTAACAAACAATAGTGTATAATTAATTTTTTATATATGAAATAAAAAAATAAACAGTATCATATGATTGTTAAGTTTTCATAGGATGAAACCGATTTTATAATGAAAAGATGTGTTCTTTGTTTTAATAATGAAAAGAAAATATCAGGGGGGACTACCGACAACAAATACAAGCGTAATACAAATCAGTGAAATTCTTCAAGAATAAAAAAAAAATAAGATCCATTCTAAAGAAGAATAATGTAAACGATAGAGCATTAAATTCTACTTTACTTATCGGAAAGACCTGAGATATGATCGGGAAGAACCGTTTAAATCTCTTTTCAACGGACACAACCACATTGTACTCAAAAATGAAGAAATCAAGTCGATATAAGAGGATTGTTTCATACAAGTAGTGAGGTTCTTGGTGGAAACTCAACAGGAAGGATATACATATGTAACAGGAAAGGAGAAAATGTATTGCTGGACCGGGAATCGAACCCGGGACCCCTGCATCACTAGTCAGCTGCTCTACCGACTGAGCTACCCAGGCCGATATCCACGGCCCAAACCATTACATTCCTCCCTCATTAAATTGTCTTCGCCCCCGAAGACTCAACCCAAGTTCTTCTTAGCCCCTGGCAGGACTTTCACCTGCAGGTCCAGGGGTGGTCAACGGCACCAAATCTGTAACAGGAAAGTAGAACATATGTGGCTGAACCGGGAATCAAACCCGGGACCCCTGCATCACTAGTCAGGTGCTCTACTGACTGAGCTACCCAGGCCGTTATCCACGGCCCAAACCATTACACATTTAACCAGGTGTTGGATAAAATCATATGCAGCATATTAATGGACTTGTACAGTTGTCGGCAAAACCGGTAAGCAAAAGCCCTTTATTATTGTTCAATAAAATATTCTTCACTTTGTTGATGTTGGCTTTCCTCTATTATTTAGGTGTTTAGTGTTATTTTTCTTCTACCAAGAAGTAGAGATGAGTCTTTCACTAACAAATTCAGTGCTAATCAGATCACGATATATATACGTGTTAACTATTAAAAAGAACTGGAAAGGAAAACATTTTGCATTTTCATAAGAAATCAATTCAAGATGCAACATGCATGCAATCATGTGACTTGTACCACATCAAAGAAAATGTCCCCTCCAAAAAGACTGTTTAAGGAATCTTTTGTTACTATATGACTACTTGATTGTGTAAACAAACAAAAGTGTATGATTTTATATATATGAATTAAAAATAAACAGTATCGTGTGTTTGTTAAACTTTCATAAAATGACACAGGTTTTATAGTTAAAAAAACGCGTTCCTTATGACATAAAATTTAGGATAAATTTAACAAAATAAAAATAAATAAATAATTCAAAAACCGTACAGTTATATATTTTATCGAAATAGTTCCATGTTTACGAGCAGCAACATTTAAATATTTGCATTTTAGTATTGATTTTCAATAAAAATGTTTTGGGTGCTTCATTTAAATGCCTTATTCATCATTACGCTATTTTTAACTTCAATTACCTTTTCTCAACACTAGTATGGCGGAAATCAATTCATTATGTCGCAAAAGACCAGTTAGGACCATGAAAAGCCAAAATGTGCGGGTTTTGTTATTAGTAAGGTAAGATTCTTGTAACATTACATGCTAGTATATTTAAAATATTTTACGCCGAAATTTGGATTTTGGTTTGTTTGGATCTCCATGGAGGCACGTGCTAGTTTAGGTTCATTTAGTCTATGTTGGTGGATTTACGAGCCAATTCTATCACAGGAGGACACGATCGTATGCTCAGACGTATTCAAATGGCTAAGCTTTAGTGAACAAGGGGAGAAGTGAGACAAAAAACATTCTTGTTAGAAAGGTCGCCAAAATGTCTGCAACATGTCTTTCATAACCTGTGTTTTGGTGAGGTTAATTTAAAGTAGATAATGAATAACTAATGAACAGGGAAGTAAAGAGAAGAATATTTCTTGAAAATTTGAAAAAATAATTGATTTTTTAGTCATATTTTCTTCCAAGAGAAAGATTTTAAATATTATTTTATTATTTTAGAAAATGATGTACATGTATCACTGTAAACATTATTCAGAAACTTGCAAAAGCTGTAATCGCGTCAATAGGATCGGGTGACACGGGGTCTTTATGGACATAGGCAGTAAAAATATGAGACGGATCTCCTTGTTACCCTGGGTCAAAGGTTAAATAAGAATTTTATGGTCACCAATCTTTAAGATTGAGTTTTATTTTAAATTCAGTGTTAGTGATCTTATATTTAATATACCTGTTATCAGAATGGGAAGAACAGCAGTTAAACTCTTTATTATTTTAGATTTACACAATGATCTACATTGATTACTTTCCGGTGTTTTATTCAGGTTTATATCCAGCAATGTTAAAAATTAGATCAGAGAAATTGTGACTATGATTTAAAATTTAAATGAAGACGGTTTAGTTACTATCTCTATCTAATGACAGGCCATAAATTATTACTTACTTTGATAGCCTTTCACTCTGTGAGAGAACATCGCTTTGGTATCCTTCCATACTGTGAGAGAATTTCACTTTTATTCAATAAATAAATCACAGTATTTCAATGTTGAAAATGTAATAAAATGTTTCTATATACGAGGGTTGTCCGAAAAGGTCGTGGACAATGCCAATTTTCTTTATACTATTTTTAAGAAATTTAAAATGGACACATTATCATATGTAGAAATATTTATTTTGTTGATGTGAGAAGTTTCATTCCATGTGATTTGATAGAAATCTTATTACTTGATTTTTAAATCAACATGTTTTGAACTACGGAGCACACTTAACAGCAATGTAACGTCAAAAACATAGCGTCAAGAGTTTCTCAAAAATACCCTCCCTAGATATTTCACACAGTATAGTCCAATACCCACTCATTAAAAACCGTTTTCTATCACTTGAAATTTATTTTTCTAATAGTTGTTCGAGTTGTATAATTTCTTTTGTCAATGCTTTAATTTCTTTTACCGTTGAACTGTGTTTTCACAAGATCAGCAACTCTGAAGCGCCTATGTTTTTCTATGACGTTCCAAATTTTTAAAGTTTTGTTTAGAATTTTACTGTTAAACCGTTTCTTCACGGATCGTCCTCATCCGATACAGAGTCTCTATCACTCAAATACCGCCTGTACCATTTACACACACATGCACGACTCGTTTTTGACATATTGTCTGCTTCCTCCAACTTTTTCAGAGTTTATTCAGGAGTTTTCTCGAGTATAACACTTAATTGCATCGTTAACTGCTGCTCCGTGACGTTCATCGTTTTTGTCGTTATCAATGAGGACTACCTTTCTTCACAAATTGATTTCTTTTCAACGATCAAAATTTTAAGCCATAATTTGGAATATGAATCTATGTAACAGTTCTAATTTTAAATGTCTAGAATTTTTTATTCGTTTTTGCTCCATTTTACAGAGAATATGACTACAGACATTATTCAGTGTATTGTTCGTAAATTACTAAATTTTGACCTGCGCTGCGATCCGATTTTTGCAATTTTTAATTCTGGATAAGTTTGAAATAAATCACGATATTTTAAAACTTTTGATACACATCATTTGAATTTATTGGTAAAACATTTCTACCAAATTTGGATATGATATGACGCTAAGTAAAAATGTTATGAAGGAAGTCCACGAACTTTCCGAACAACCCTCGTACAAGCGTGAGAGAACATCACTTTGATATCCTTTCATACCATGAGAGAATTTCACTTTTATTCAATAAATAAATCACAGTATTTCAATGTTGAAAATGTAATAAAATGTTTCTACATACAAGCGCATATACCTAGCCTTAGCTCACCAATTTCTCTGTTATTTCATATAACTGTCACAACTTACTGTAGATAAGTCACCAGATACAAGAAATCAGTGTGGTATACATATATAACTGTACAGTTGTTACCAGATACAAGAAATCAGTGTGATATACATTTCTCTGTTACTTCATATAACTGTGTCACAACACATTGTAGTTAAGTAACCAGATACAAGAAATCAGTTTGGTATACATCTCTCTGTTACTTCATATAACTGTGTCATAACACACTGTAGATAAGTCACTAGATACAAGAAATCAGTGTGGTATACATTTCTCTGTTACTTTATATAACTGTGTCACAACACACTGTAGATAAGTCACCAGATACAAGAAATCAGTTTGGTATACACTTCTCTGTTACTTTATATAATTGTGTCACAACACACTGTAGATCATACCTATCTATAGAGTGTGTAACATCATCAGAAATGTCTACATTTAATACTACAGATTGTTGTAACTTTATAAATTGATATTTGAAAGAAAGTAAATTTTTTTATAACTCTAATATATTTATATAAAGAAAAGTTTATCTTGATTTTATACACTTTGTAAATTTGTATATAAAATTTATTCATACAACCGGAAATATTTGATGTCGAATTTACATTTCAAATATTTTATATTTCACATGTACTGCAGAAGAATTTGAAATGCCTACTCTTTCTTTTAAAATATGTTTTAATCTTTAAATATTGATTTCTAAATAGACTTTACTGTGAATACTATGCTATGCAAAGAAAAGAAAGAATTCAGCACCAGGTATAAAGGTATTTATGTGTGCCTGTGCCTTAATGTTATTGAGATCTTTAAGTTCTGAAAACCAAAACTTTAATATAAATATATGTTATTCACTGGGTACATTGTAAATAGAAACATGCTATTGCTGTAGATAATTCTAGTACAATGTTGTAATTTACAGAGAAATCTCCCTGACTGAGGAAATCAACACGGGATTCTGTTATGGAGAGAAACCGCAGTAAATAAATGTCTGCTAAAAATGATGTATAGATTTGTGTTACAGAAATCAGTCAGAGTGACAGGGGTTACTCGTGGTTATCACATTTCCCGTGTATCATCAGACCGCGTCTGGATCAGCGATGGTAACAATCTCATCTTGACAAACACAGCAGGTGATAGACTACATCATCTGACAGGTATACCCAGTGGTCTGTTTAGTTATGGAGTACACACTGTGAACAATGACGGTGATTTAATTTATATAGATAGTGACTATAACATCAACAATCTGTCTAAGGATGACAGAATAAAGACTACATTAATAAAGTACAAAGCGCCATGGAGACCACAGAGTGTCTACAGCTCCCTCTCCACTGGAGACCTGCTGGTCGGGATGTATTACTACACTATTGATACATTTACAGGCAAGGTAGTCCGGTATAACTCCACAGGAGACCACATCAAGACCATACAACACCACCACAACACAGGTCATGGACTGTATAGTGATCCTGGATACATCACAGAGAACCATAATGGAGATGTTATTGTGTCTGACATTAACCGTGTAGTTGTGACAGATCGTAGAGGAAGACATCGCTTCTCCTACAGAGGACCTCCATCAGGATCAGGACTAGAACCACGTGGAATCTGTACAGACGAGCTGTCACACATCCTGGTGTGTGATTATAATACTGACTCAGTACAGATGATTGACAGTGACGTTTACTTCCTGTCACATATACTGACACCACGACACGGGATAGACAAACTATTGGGCCTGAGTTATGATGTTAGATCACACCTACTGTGGGTAGGGTCACAGAACAGCGATACAATAAACATATACAGAGTGGTAGATGAAGACTCTCTGTCCGGTAAGTAACACTGTAGTTTGTTTAATTGTATTGTACAGTTATAATATTACAACAACAAAATAACTACGTTATGTTAGAGAGGTCATTCAATAATAACTTTACATGAATGTATTCAAGTGTTTATTTACAAATGTTATAGTTTGATCACATGATTACTCAATGTATATCAAAACATTTAATATCTAATAATATTTATAAACCTGCCCCGAAGGAGAGGGTGGTATACTGTTTTACCCCTGTGTGTCGGTCTGTCTGTTCTTCCGTTACAAATTCCTGTCGCAGTTTTCTCAGCAACTACAAAAGGCAGATTCTGAAAATTTTAGCGCACTCCATGTTTAGGCAAATGGTGAGATTCGTTTTTATACAAATCCGATGTCATCTTCCTGTTCATGCATGCATCTGTCCATTCGAAATTTTTGTTGCAGTTTCTTCTGCAAGTACTCATGGCAGATGCTGAAATTTAAGCACACTCCTTGTTTAATTATGCCTAATGGCAGGATTCATTTTTGTACAAATTACCGTCGCAAATAAACTTGTGTATATTCACATTATAGTATATTAAAACCAGAGCAGGGGTATTACTAATGAGCATTTGCACACAGACTTCTTGTTATATACTGAAACGCAAAAGAAATGCAACATCCTATTTTAGGGGTAAATATTAAATATAGGATATAATTTTGTATCTAAAAAGTAAGGACATCTTCAACTTTGTAAACATCGGTAATTTAACGGTTGAACGATTTTCATACCATTACCGGAAGTTAAGTTTTAGTCCGCTTACCAGCAATCAAAAATTGCATGTTTAACAAAACATTTGGCAATACTATGGGGTTTTAAGGATTTGTATGTGTTCATCATAAGTGATGCAGCAATGTTCCGAAAAATAAATTCTCCTTTCTTTTCCGTAAACGATGCCAAGGCTTCCTAAAGATGACTTGAGTACGCATTTCCATAGCTCTAGCTAGAAAATCTCAAAATAAAGGTGATGGGGAGTTGCAGATGCAAATATGCACCACAGCACGCCTCAACAGGCTCTTACGTATCACTAGCATGAATGAGAGTCTTTGGACCGGAATTCGACCTCATCATCTGAAAAACAGGCACTTAAAATGGCAAAGAATATTTCTTTCGCTCAGATCTCGAGATTGATGAACCTATTGAATCGTAGAAATCAAGCTGCAACTGTTGCACATAACAGTCTTGCACGCTGTAAATGACCGGGGTGGGGGGTGTTTTAACATTCATGTGTTACTTTATAAATTAAAAGATAATCAATTAACATTTTTATCAAATCTCTGATGTTTTTTTAATCGAGTTTTACCTTAATATATTCATTTTTGAAAGCATTAGATAAAAAATTCAAATATTTGTAGAGTACTGCTTGTTGCGTTTCTTTTGCGTTTCAGTATATATATATATATATATATATATATATATATATATATATATATATATATATATATATATATATATATATATACAGTGCAGGAAACTAATTTTGTTACAGCATCAATGCTGATTTGAATGCTTCCTTTGCTTGCTGATTTAATGCTAGTAATCCTTATCCTGATGCTGTTTTATAATTAGGTCAATGCTACCGGAAGTAGCATCATGCTACCGGAAGTAGATAATGAATTTCAGCATTGCCGTTTAAAGCAATAAAAGTGCCTTTTACAATTATTTGATCATTATATCTCACTATTTATCAATAATGTGAATACTTTAACCAATATTCTTTCTTTCTTTTTTAATTTTTTACTGAATTAAAACTCATTGATTTTCTGATGCTAGTAGAATAATGCTGATTTTATGTAGGTCAATGCTGGTTTTATCCTTTGCTTGCTGATGCTGATCCTGGTAATGCTGTTTTTTAAATGCTGATGCTAGCTCAATCCTGATGCTACTAATGCTTATGCTGATGCTGGTTTATGTAACAAAATTAGCTCCCTGCACTGTATATATATATATATATGTATATATATATATATATATATATATATATATATATATATATATATATATATATATATATATATATATATATATAAATATAAAGCACTGAAAATGACCACGAACAATAATAGTTGTCAAATTTTCGCGACGACCTGTCCCTCCTCAGGACAAAGAAAAAAGTTAAGAAGTCTTAAAAACAAAGGAAATAGAGAAGCAAAAACAACTAGCACTACTACTAAACTACCAAACACTAAATATTTACAATGTTACATGTTTAATTTGGAGTTTATAAACAGTTGTGAACAAAGAAATCCGGAGCGCTTTGAATTGCGTCCGGTCTATCGGGTGTACTCTGGTGAAGTGTGATTTACATAATTGAACGAATTAATTATCGCTAATTAATTACGACCAACAGTAAATCGTACATTGTCTTATTCTCTCAAAATAGCGTAACTCTACATGATAAAAAAAAAATTAAAGAAAGATAATATGGAAGGACAATTTTGAAATATGAATTTGGATATATTATAAATTTGGAAATCGGAAAAAGGAAATAAACAAAAATGTAAGCTGTAAATATTTGGGTAGGTTGTTCCAGGATTGCTAATACGAATTAACGGTAAAGTTTACACTATATAGAGAGAATTAACTTGTTTGTTACAATCCGGGATTGGGTCTAGTTCACGTTCATCCTGGTGAAGTCATTAAGTTTGTTAATACCATTAGGGCGGAATGACTTCAGGCTGTGCATCCAGAACTTTTCCTTGCCTTTTCTCTGCGCGTCTGTCCATCTTGGATTATGGTCAGTAACCACTACTGTCATGTCCTCCCATTTGTAACCTTCAAGGTTGAAATGTTCCCCAACGGGTTCATTGAGTTTTATGGTCCTAATGGTAGAACGGTGATTATTGACTCTCCTGCGAAGATCTCCTGTTTCACCAACATACTGTTTGGAGCAAACTTTGCAACTGATGAGATAAATGCAGTTGTCTGTTTGACAGGACAAATTCCCTAATATTTTGTAGCTGCGGCCTGTAACAGGGCTGTTAAAACTGTCTGTGTCAGAGCTGTACTTACAGAGAAGACATCTTCTGTCAGAGCAAGTTTTAAAGCCCCCGTTAGGTAATGGATTGTCCAATCTGGTTCTTACTACCATGTCCTTTAGGTTCCTCGGGCGTCTGTATGCAGCCAATGGGGGCTC
This sequence comes from Saccostrea echinata, assembly GCF_033153115.1. Lineage (NCBI taxonomy): Eukaryota > Metazoa > Mollusca > Bivalvia > Ostreida > Ostreidae > Saccostrea > Saccostrea echinata. The sequence continues at coordinate 9,152,980 of NW_026889795.1, read as the reverse complement.
CTTAAAGACCTCTGCCATTCGTTTATTTGAGTGGAGAATTGGCAGATTCTTTTGAAGGATACCGCTGAGGTTCTTGAGAAGGGGATGGTATGTGGTTACCAGAGGGACCCTGTCGCTATTGTCTTTTTCCTTGTAGCGTAATAGGTTTTGCCTGTCATGTCCCGCCATCTCATCAATAGCAGTTTGTACGGTGCGGGCATTGTAGCCTCTCTTGCATAAGTGGGACTTAAGGAGACCGCTTTGTTCTTGATATAAGGCAGGGGATGAACAGATGCGCCGAATTCTGGTGGCTAAATATTTTATATATATATATATATATATATATATATATATATATATATATATATATATATATATATATATATATATATATATATATATATATATATATATATATTATACCTCCAATTAGAATGAAAGACTCTGATTGGTTAATGAGAAAACATTAAAATTAGCTTATGACCCTTTTTTGTGTCACATGACCATTAATGACTTGATTGTTGTATGTGTATGAGATATTGACCGGTCATTAATATTATTGACCGCTGAACCTGACCTGTGCAGAAAATAAAAATGGCGGAACATATGACCGCTTCGTTTTTTTCTTCATGTTTACTGTACCGTTTTTAGATAAAGAATATAACTGTAAGTTATTCTTGAGAAATAAGATATAGACTATAAAATTGTGTACTACGTCACTTCTCATGTGTTATTTGTCGTCTGTTTACAAAAACGATGGCTGGCGAATCGAGGTTTGCAACTTTGACAAGTGAGGAACTACAAGCAATCCTAGAAAACCGCGATAGTTCCAACACAAAACAATGTATAGACTCAGCGAAACGAGTGTTCATTACATACTGCACTGAAAAAGGACTGATTGTGGACAACATACTGCAAAAAACAAAAGGTGAAATTGCTGAAATTCTGATCAACTTTTACGCTGAACTCCGAAGAAAAAATGGTGAATTGTATAGTAGATCTTCCATGATCAGCATTAGGTTTGGTTTGCAGAGATTTTTCCAAAAAAATAACTATGACATTATTAATGACTCAGATTTTCGTCTATCAAACGAAATGTACAAGGCAGTTTTGACAAACATCAAACAAACTGGAAAGGGAACCACTCAACACAAGGAAATTATCAGCGATGCTGACATGGCAACATTGTATAGTAGCGGCGTCCTAAACGGAAACAGTCCACAGGGATTGCAATATAAAGTTTTTCTTGATGTGATGTTCTACACATGTAGAAGAGGAAGGGAAAATCTGAGAAGTATGAAGAAAACTGATTTTGTTTTGAGGACAGATGGCCAGGGAAGGAGATATTATCTTAATGTCGCTCAGTATGAAACCAAAAATCACAGAGGAAGTGACGTGAATGACCATGATGCATCTTCAGCAAGAATATATGAAATACCAGGTAATATACTTCTTGAAATAGTTACATATAAAATAAAATTAATGTAAACTTCAGTATTAACTAATTTTAGATCATATATTTGTCTATGTGACATAATTTTCATGAATTCAACTGATTTACAATTTTTCATATTAATATGTCCATGTAATGAGACGTGTCCTGTGTCTAGTCTGGAGAAATACCTCGGAAAGCTGAATCCAAATTGTGAAAGTTTTTGGCATGCAGAGACCGAAGCGCCATATCAATGATTCAGATGCTGTTTGGTATGACATTTCTCCAGTAGGTCATAATACTTTGGGAAATTTTATGAAAACAATATCTATGAAAGCCGAACTCTCAACTCTGTATACAAACCATTGCATACAGTACCGACCAGACACAACCTAACAGAAAGCGAACCCAAAGCGCACCCCGGGTTCGCTGCCTGGGTTCGTTTCGGGTTCGCTTGGGGTTCGCTATAGCGGACCCCTAGCGAACCCGGAGCGGACCCCGAGCGAACCCGCAGCGGACCCAGAGCGAACGCCGAAAGCGAACCCCAAATTCAGTAGCGAACCCAGCAAGCGAACGCGCGTTCGGTGTTGCGTAACTGAGCTGTCAATCAGGATTAGCGATAAGACGTGTTAACCAATCAGCGCGTCGACCGATCAGCATGCCAGTTTGTCATTCGATGTAAATAAAACATTCCACAAGCAAAGCGTGTTTATGTACAGTGTGAAATTATTATTATCACGATTAAAAAAATAATTATATTTATATTCTAATTATCCATGCGCCAGGTAGCATGTTATATTTACACATTTATTTTTTTTTATTTCTTATTTTTAATATCCATTTATTTATATTGCGTAAATTTATCAGACAAAAAGTTCTTTAATGTTTAAAAGAAAATAATGGTTATCACAATTGTAACTTAAAAAAAAGAAAGAAAAAAAAAGCATTTTGACAAGTTATAGCATTTCATTATCTCGAGATACTGTACAAGAGTATGTATAAATACGTGCTTTCATTCAATTATTTTATTTTTATAATTCTAATTTACATCTTTGTTTAAATCCAGATCAACATCAAAATTTTTAATCTTCTTAATTGGAAAAAAGTAAAAAAGACAACAAAAATAAATAAATAAATAAATAAATAAATAAATAAATAAATAAATAAATAAATAAATAAATAAATAAATAAAGAACAGCATAAATGTACATGCACAGTATGTCCAATCGTAAACTACTATGGTATTATTTTGATTTAACTTTTACAAAAAAAATAATGCAAAGCTTGATTTATCTTGTTGTTGTTGTTTTTTTTTTTTTATTAACAGAAATAAAAGAGAACAACGAGCGATTTACATGTACATTATTGAACGAACTAATTATCGGTAGTAAATAAGCAATATAATAAGTCGTACGGTATTGTATTCTTTTAAAACAGCGTAACTTTAAATGATAAAGCATATTTAAGATGTTTAACGATTTTTTTTCTCTGATGATGGGCCCCGTTAATTGCTTATTGTGGTCATGATATTTTTATATCAATACATTAGAAATGTACATTTTTACAAAAAAAATTTATTAATTCCCAATACTAACATAAGTAATTAGTCGACGAATGTACACGACATGATTGTCTTGGTTACTTTTTATCCCTGTTACTTATTATTATTTTAATTTCTGCACATGAATGAATTAAAAAAAAAATGCTGATTTTTGAAATTCATAAACGGAAAGATGGATATAAGTATTCATTCATTATTTAGGCCACTTTTAAATTTTTTTTTACCCCCATACTGCATATTATAAAATTCAATTAAATCAAAACTCACATTCAACCTATATCATGTGATAAAACATGCCGCATTCGATGATAAATTACATTTTTACGTATCAAAAAGTTTTCCAAAGTCGATTAATTGCAGCAGTAAATATTTTTAATCTAAAATATCTATTAATAAGTTGTTTTTTTTTAAATATCCACTCCTAAATATTTTTAACTATAAACTATAAAACGTGATCGTTCGTGTATGTAGTGAACAATAACATTGCAGACACTGTACATGCACATGTATCGATCGCCACAAAAACAACAATGATCGATTTCACTGCTGTATTTGGAATAAACAAGGGGCGGAGCTTACTGGCGGCAAGATTAAAGCGGGGTCCGCTTCGCGCATGAGTGCATAAAGCGAACCCAGAAAGCGAACGCCGGGTTCGCTCCAGCGGACCCAGAGCTGACCCCGAGCGAACGCAGAGCGAACCCGAAGCGAACCCAGAGTGCACCCAAAATTTCTCAAAGCGGACCCGTAGCGGACCCCGAGCGAACCCAGAAAGCGAACCCGGGGTGCGCTTTGGGTTCGCTCTGGTGTTAGGTTGTGTTTGGTCGGTACTGTACGTGCCACGTGTATTACTAGTTTGGATCAGCGTGGGATAGAAGCTCGACACATCATGTCTGTCAGTGGACATAAGTCCGAAACTTCCATAAAAAGCTATTCAAGATGTGTAAGTGAAACAAAAAAGCAAGAAATGTTTGATGTATTGTCATCTGTGGTTTACCCATCACCGAAGCTAGGGCTAGAAAACCCAGTTGTTCCAACAAATTCTTGTATCAGCATTTCAGAAAGTCAGCTCTTAAATTTGAATAACTGTGAATTTGAGACTGTCAGCACCGAACAATTGCTATCTAAAGTCCTACATGATGAAAATGGTTCAGATTTGTTTGCAAATGTTCCAGAAGAAAAGGAGAATGTTAAAGTTGACCAAACGCGTCAAAACTCTTGTGGCCCATTATTCAAAAATGTCGGTCAAGTGCACATTCACTATTACATGGGAAAAGAACAACAAAAGTAAAGATGCTGTAATGTTCTTTATTGGACTCTGTAAATCATTTAATGATTCTAAGATGTGTTTTTTCACTTTTCAATTGAACATTCAAATTCAAAGTTATTGCTGCTTAAATCGTTATTTCAGAATATGCATTATTCTGTTGAAATAAAATGTTACATATGTCTTAAAATTTATTACTATTATTATTGTCGGTATAATAAAACAATTGATCACCCTTCATGAGGTCAGCATATATAGTGAAATGATGCCCCTTGACCTGACCCACTCGATGACCTGACCTGACCTCGGCCGTTAGCCTCGGTCAGGTCAGGTCACCTCGTGGGTCAGGTCACGGGGCAACATTTCACCATATAGTTTTACATATCTTACATGGCAATATTGGAAACAAGAAATCCTCTTACGTAGTCATTTTAGATCACAATTCAACAATTTTATCACCACAAAATCTTCTCCTTTGCATACCAAGGTATATTATCGTAATACATGTATGTAGTTATAAAGTCTTTCTAATTAATGTGAATATGTAGATTTGTTTCTAAAATATATTGTCTGGACTCAAAACATTTGGCTACTCCAATATCATGAATATGGGATTCCCGCTAGGTAGTGCTATAAAACCTTTGCTTTTCGAAGATTAATTATTTACAATATAAAACTTTATTCTGCTAACAGGACTCCCTCTGGAGGGCATCAAATGTAAAAAAACATCCCAAAAGTCTCCTGGACCAGTTCTGTACCCCGTGTGGTGTTCCCTTGTGTGTGGAGTGTACCAGCTCTGAGGATCACAGCAGACATGACCTTAGAAATATAGAGAAACTGTTTGAAAACATTCACAGGATAAAAGGTAAGCAAGTTTGAAATTTTATGCATGTAGCCACCGGAATATATTTTGAATATTTGACTATCTGTCTGTTTTATTTATCATATAAAAAAATATATAACAATAAACTTTAGTGACCTGTGCCAAAGGTCAAAATGATAATTTTCTGATCAAAGTTTGAGGGCCATCCATTTAATTGTCTGCCTTGTTGCCTGTAGGTTTGTTTGCAACAAAAGTTTGGGAGGTACAGAAAAATCACCTTGTCCATCTGTCTGTCTAGCTGTCCATTTGTCAGTCTGTGTAATCATGCCCAGGCCATAGCTCTATAATGAGGAAACACTGCAAGCTTATACTGGGAGCAATGATTCTGCATCTTGACCTTGACCCAAAATCACTTTAGCAAGTTCAAAGTCACTTGCAGAAAATGTTTACCAAGAATTCCTTAACCTGTATTTATTGCCTCAAATTCATTTGAACAAATTAAAGGTCACTAGCAGAAAATGTATTATTTGGGTACCTTACATAACTTTCAAATGGATAAACATTGGAAGTTTATACTTCACAGAAAACTTTCTTAGGATTTGAGAACATAAACTTCCAATGTTTATCCATTATCCATTGTTTACATGTAGGCAATTTAAATGCTTATGTTCACGAAATGTCAAATCTTGCTACTCCGAAATTTGTTTTACTAGATTTTTAATAGAAATGAATTATACTTTCGTAGTACTTAATACGATTAACCAATTCACTTGCACTGTATATGAGAAATTTGTACAATTTATAAGATATGTTTATTTGAATGTTTAACACTTGAAACTGTCATGCCCCAATCCTGTAGTACTTTCAGTACTCTGATTACTTTAAGACTTTCCTTTATTTATGGATTAAATTCGTTGAGATGATACTTCTCATCTTTGATTATCTATATCTTTTTTTTTTATTTTGTAGGTGGATATATATTTCTGATGTGCCTTCTTCTTTCCAAATCCTACAAAATAAACATCAAAGAAAGAAATTGGATGACCAAATATAATGCCGTTGCCAACAGTTTCCATGCCAAGGAAGTCACAAAGCCATTCGCTCCTACAGATTTAGAAAAATACAAACCAGTTCTGAAATTCAATGAATCGGAAATCAGTTTTTCCACTGAGTTCTTCAAAGATATCAGTTTCCTGAAATTTTCAAAGAATTCAGAATTTCTTGATATTTTCTTGACTTGGGCAGAAAAAGGAAACATCTCTGAGTACTGTAGATCATGGAATTATCAAAGAAGAGAAAATGAAGTCTGCTGTTGGTTGCTGCCAGAAAAAACAGAGGAGTTGTTAGGAAGACTTGGGGAAGATATTTTCACGCACCCAACAATGGAGGACCAGTCATTCCATGAAGCCGTATTTAGAAAATGTAGGTCTACTTTCAGTGCACCTAACATAATTCTTTAAAAATAATTAAAGGCAGACGTTTGTCTGAATGATCAATAGTATCTATTAGCAAAATTTTGTTAATTAACGTCAAGAAAAAGAATTCTAATATATTTCTTTTTAAGGTGAAACATATACATAATCATAATTTGACTACTTGTCTAAGTATAATAATACTAGAGTTTTTGTCTCTTAGTCGGTGTACCAATTCAGGTAATAATGAGGGGAGACAAATCTGTGAAACTTTTCATTGAAAATCTAAAGAAAGGGAAGACCATGATGTACCACGCCTCTGGGATGATAATCGGATGTGCTGGTAGTGGGAAAACAACATTACTACAAAGACTTAAAGGCATCAATCTGAAAGAAATAAAGAAAAACACCAATTCAACCAGAGGAGTTGACATCCACACGGATGTCTTTGAAGTAACAGATAGCATCCATGGTATGCTTTATTCATTGTCTTCATTGATCGTGATAAGTTGCTATTTATATAATATCGTTGTGATTTGCATGCACTATGCCTAAGAAGTAGTCAGGGTTTGACATTTGGTGCAGGAGCCGGGGGCAAGTGCACTATGTGTCAAACCCTGACTACTTTTTATGCATAGTGCATGCAAAACAAAACAGCATCAAATGTAATTTTTTTGATGACTGTTCTATAAAAAATGAGATTTTTTTTTAAGTTTACCTGAGCCCAGGGCTCAAGTGAGCATTTCTGATGACGTTTTGTCCGTCATCCGTCTGTCTAGCTGTCGAAGTTTAACATAGGATTATATAGAAAATGTATTTAAAAATCTTCTTCTCAAGAACAGCAAAGCCATGATTAGTCATATTATAATAGAAGTATCCTCAGGTAGTGTAGTATAGCCACTAACCAAAAGGTTAAGGGTGAAACGATATGTAAATTTAGGATATTACTTTATTTCCCTTAAGTTACAGTATCTGGTGATGTCAAAGTTAAATAATTGATACAGTACTAAGGTCTACCAGATGGCTTGGCTATATCACATTGTTATTAATCCCTTTGAAGTATAATTAGTTAATCTCTCAAGTCAATTAAGTTGCCTAATTATCTATTCTTAAGGCATGACAGGTGTGACAACAATTATCACTCTACCTGTGCATGTCACCTATTCATTCATTGACAAGCCAATCTGAGTAAATCAAATAATTACTAGATTTACTCTATAACAAAATATATTGAATAAAGAATAGTATTTGGGACAGAGAACAGTTAGTCAGAGTTAGTGATAGAGAGAGTTAGCTTGATTTAGGGCATGCAGCTAGCAGACCCAGTCTTAGATGTGTATATATAATGTACATATTCCTGTTATAAAGACTTGAAAAGACATTTCTACTTATGTCTTAATCCTTGAAGGTTTTATGTCAAGGACAGTAACCAAGTCTTATGGTTACTGCGTGACCAAGTGTTGTAGGGTGCACTACTCATTCCGGGTGGACCCCTACCCTCCCCGAGCGGCGGTCACAGTAGACTCAAGTTTGTTCCAATCATGACCCCTGGGGGTAGGGCAGGGCCACAACAGGGGGGGTCAAAATTTACCCTAGGAATATTTAAAAAATATCTTTAAAAAAAATCTTTTTAAGAACAGCTAAGCCATTATTAGTCATATTGATACAGAAGTATCCTCAGGTTGTGTAGATTTAAGGGGGCCAACTGGAGTTTTCATTGCGCAATACTTTGTGCAGCATAGTAAAATAAATCGTATTTACTGTTTTAAAGCAACTGTTTTTTTACATAATTTATAAAAATTAACAAATTTAGGAAATCTCAGGTTAAAAAAATCTAATTACATTTTTAAATATCTGATTTTTTAAACGATTTTTCAAATGATGGGTAGCTAGACGTCGTAATACTAGTAGTGTGCTTTGGACGTTATGAATAACCGAAGTTCTTTAAGCGGGGTCATTAACTATGTCATAAAAAAAAAAGTATTAAATAGATGCTCTTGAAATTTTACACATAGAAAATTGAGAATCTCACAATCATTTGTTTTAATGTAAATTTGTGGTATCCATCATGTTTTGTTGTACTCCATAAAAACAGGAATTATAAAATGTCATGAATTTTGACATTTTGTGATACCCCCTGTGGAAACCAGACGGTAGAATTTCGTATTTTTTGCATATAATGTACAATAAATTATTACCCATGAAATAATATAATTGAAGCAAAAAGTCTTTAGTAGCATTTGTATTATTTTTTCCGAAGTGCGAAAAAAAATGGTATTTTCCTATATAATCCGATAGTTAATGTACCTGTATTTTGAGATGGTCCCTTAAAAAATAAACAGACGGTAGATTTTCACTAAACTTGGTATGTATACTTAAGTCAATGTAAGGTACATATGGTATAAAATTAAAGAGTTTCTCTATAGTAGTTTTCACACAATAAAACCCCAGTCGGCTTGCTCAAATTTTATCAAATCATGAGGGTAGGGCAGGGCCACAGCAGTGGATCAAAGTTTACATAGGAATATATAGGTGTAATGGTGAAGGGGCATTTGAGTAAAACGAATTGAAGACTTCAAATAGTGGAATGACCTGACAACACTTGAAATGGACTAGCCTAAGGTTATATAAGGCAAAGTTTTGGGAAAATCAGGCTTTCAGATGGTATCTTAAGAAGTTGGATGTTGAATCAGCGATAAAGAAATTAAGGTATTCAATCCTAATAGCAAAAGAGTCAATGAAATTGAATACATAACAGATGTGTAAGTGTTGAATACTCAGCATTTTTATGCCCCGCCATGAATATGGCCGGGGCATGTAGTGTTTGTCATGTCCTTCTTCCGTCCTTCCGTCTGTCCTTTCGTCGTGCTTTGTGTTTAGCTCAGTTCAAAGGTCAGTTTCAAAGAAACAATCCAAGATATTGTCAACAAACTTCATATGCCGATAGATATTGAGGAGAGCTATGCAACTGCATCAACATTTTTGGACCTTGACCTTTCCTTTGACCTTGACCTCACTTTTCCTAAATTAATGTTTAGCTCAGTTTTAAAGATACCATTCAAGATAGTGTAATCAAACATCATGCGTTGTTACATAATGATGAGAGCTATTCAAATGCATAAACATTTTTGGAACTTGACCTTTCCTTTTACCTTGACCTCACTTTTTATTAAATTAGTGTTTAGCTCAGTTTTAAAGAAACCATTAAAGACATTTTTTCAAACTTCATGTGCTGATACATACTGATGAGAGCTACTCAACTGCATCAACATTTTTTGACCTTGAACTTTCCTTTGACCTTGACGTCACTTTTCTTAAATAAGTGTTTAGCTCAGTTTTTAAGAAACCATTCAGGATAGTGTTATCAAACTTCATATGCTGATACATACTGATGAGAGCTAATCAGCTGCATTAACATACTTGATCTTGACGTTTCATTTGACCTTGACCTCACTTTTATCAATTTATGTTTAACTCAGTTTTCAAGAAACCATACATAATATTTTTATCAAACTTCATATGCTTATACATACTGATGTAAGCTTTACAACTGCATCAACATTTTTTGACCTTGACTTTTCCTTTGACCTTAATTTCATTTATTTTAAATTAGTGTTAAGCTCAGTTTTAAATAAACCATTCAAAATATTTTTATTAAACTTAATATGCTGTTACGTATTTGTGAGAACTATTCAACTGCATCAAAAATTTGTTGACCTTTTGCTTTCCTGTGACCTTGACCTCACTTTTCTTAAATTTGCATTTTGCTAAGTTTTAAAGAAATCATTTAAGATATATTTATGTAAGCTTATGCACTTATATATAATTTGGTGAGAATTTATCATCTATATCCAACTTTCTAGATTTCAATTTTAAAGAAACTTTTCAAGATATTCTTATCAAATATCATACACTTAAACAAATTTTCATGTTGCATTATTAATATACCCTCGGCGGGGCATTCATGTCCTATGGACATACATGTTTTCTAGTTTAGATGTAATTCCCATTTATTACTATTAGAATGTAAGGGTGGGATGTGTCCTAATATATGACCTCGAATTTCGCTAAGAGTTATTTCCCTCTGTTTTAAATTAATAAAAAAATCAATTTTAAAAAACTTTTTCGGTAAAAAAAAAAAAATCCTTTTCAATTGTCATTCTATTTCTTATGTGTTTTAGAACATTTTTCCACTACATTATTTATTGATATTATTATTATTATTTGAATTTTTATTTAAAAAAAAAAATTGCACCATAGACTTCAATGCAATCTTTGTTAAGTACTGCTTAGTTAATTATATTATTTGAAACTTTCTCTTGGTAAATCCTTTTCTACTGTAAATTGCTTCAAATTAATATCAGAGTATTATGTATGTGATGGACATCTGAGGATAAAGGATAGAAAACCTCATGGGTAAGAGCAAGAAAAAAAAAAGCATAAAAGTTATATCCTGGGAAACTAATGTTAAGTTCTGGGTGTAGTAAATCTGAAGAAGATTGAGACAACTGGTTCTTATCTATTAATGGATACCAAGGGGAGAAACACGGTGCAAGTAGTACCTTACCCAGTCCCCATCTCTAGATAAAAGAAAATTTAAGTAGTGTGTGATATACCCTCAGACAGAGCTGTCTTAATAATCATTCCAATCATTAAATCAGACAGAGTAAAAGGAAAACCAATATATCCCTTGTAAGAACCTGATCATACAATTTACATAGGAAATATCTTTAAAATATTCTGCTCAAGAACAACAAAGCCAATATTAGTCGTATTTATACACAAGCATCCTTAGGTATTGTAGAATCAAGTTTGTTCAAATTATGACCCCCCAGGGGTAGGGGCAGAACAGAGGGTCAAAGCTTTGAATAACAATATGCAGGAATCATCTTTTGCTCAAGAACAGCAAAGCCATGATTATATTGTTATAGAAGCACCCTCAGGTAATGTAGATTCAAATTTGTTCAAATTTAGAGGGGGGTAGGATGGGGCCACAATGAGCAATCAGGGTTATACATAGGAATACATTATAAGGTCACCTTAGTTACTCAGGTGGCCTATTGCTATCTGTATTCGTCCGGCGTCGTGACATGTGCGTCATCCGTTAACATTTGAATATTTTCACCTTTTTCTCTCGAATCACTGAATCAATTTTTTACCAATCTGAGCATACAGCATATATGAGTGAAGAGAAACAAAATATGTGAATTTCATGATCCCTGCCTCATTGGGGCTTTAAGGGTGCGGCTTAATTAAACCATCAAAATAAGTGCTATCATTAAAAATCTTCTTTACTCCTGGGCATCCAGCAATGGAACTGTTGTTAAGATTGTTATAAGCATTGAGTCGTCTACCTAAACTGAGAAATTCATGTCCCCTAGGTACGGAGTTCTGGTGTTAGGACAGGGCTCTATTGATTATAATACATAGTGAAAATGCATTAAATATTCCTCTTGGGTATTAAAGAGACTAACTAAGTACATTGATGAGCAAGGGTGTTTTTTTTTTCAAAAAATTGCAAAATTCATTGCCCCAGGAATGAGCTCTGGTGAAAGGGGGTGGGTCTATTGATTATATAGTGAAAAGGCATAATTTCTTTGAAATTATGAGTGATGAAAATATATTCTGCTCCTGATTATAAAAGCAAAGAAACAAAGTGTATATTTATGAAAAGCAGCAGTGCTTCTTCAGAATTGTGATTCATGGACCCTTACTTATGTAGCAATATACCTTTATCACCTGCATATTGGGTTTATGTCTCTTGGTTGATTTGATACACAATAGCATGCTCTACGTATGAACAATTTCAAAACAAGGCATGCTATTGACAAACTAGTTGATGAAACAAGGATATAAACAGCCACGTTTGAAGTCATCATTTCGCAAAGGATTATGGTCGATACAATCACCTCGTCAGCAAATACAACCTCTCATGAAGTCAAATGCTGACTGATGTTTTTCATACACAGGAAAAATGTCAACATGTGTTAAACATATGTTAAACATGTGTTCAACATATGTTTTTTACACATGTAAAACACATAAAAAGAGCACACATGTATAGGGTGTTTATTTTTACACATGTTCAACATATGTTTAACATGTGTTAAACATGTGTGAAAATAAACACATGGTATATTTATACATATAAAACATGTGTTGAACATGTGTAATATACACGTTTTACTTTATATGTGAATTACACATGTATAATATTACTGTTGTGCTTATTATCATTATTACTTTTATCTTGTCTTTCAATACAGTTAATTTAATCATGCATGGTGATTGAATAATTTGTCTGCAGTAACTGTTAGCTGAATTAGAAGGACTACATCTTCGTTGGTTCCTTGTTGAACAGAATACAATGACACAACAGTGTATTACAGGGTCAGCTCTGCTCATGCAGTCCATCTTTAATTATTTTCCTTGAATGGATTATATTACAATAAGAAAATACATATAATGGTTTCAAGTTCTTTATTTCATGTACCAAATTATAATTTCATTTCTCTCTATCCTGCTCCTACAATTTAAAAAAGTGAATTACTTAATAATTTAGAAAAATAGAACTTTTGAGTCTTTTTTAAATCTGTTTAAACTTATTGCATTTAAAATGTCATGATCAAGTTCTTAATCAAGGTGACTTACCTCTCGATATCGCCTAATTCTTCTCTCCTCCTTCTCTTGGAGGAGTTCCCATATGTTGGATCTTTCATCTCTTCCGATTGCATCATAGAAATCTGAAAAAAAGAAATGAAAATGTTCATGAGGATGCATCAGGTGTTCAACCGTTCCAGGCCTTATCCATGTTATCATCAATTTAATTAAATATTATATGAACTTTCATGATGATTTGCCAGTTGCAAACACTAATGTTTCACCAGCAAAGGTAAAAAATGTGTGTTGCAAGTTAACTCAGTTTGCAACTATTAAATCACCATGAACGGTAACAATAAGTAGCAAAATGGAATACTTAGGAATTCCCTAAATTTAGTGAAATTTTGTGATCTTGAGTGTTTAACAAGAGGCTCAGAAGCCACATTATGCTCATCTGATTTACTACAGCCTTGCTGTTCTTCAATCATCATATATAAATATTGCATGTAGTTGAGTGTAACATTGAAAAATTTTCACCCCAAGAAAACCATTGTCAACCGAGGCGTAGCCGAGGTTGACAATGGTTTTCGAGGGTGAAAATTTTCAGTGTTACACTCAACTACATGCAATATTTATCATATTATACTGAATGTTTTATACAATACATATAACAATGAACCTTGCGCGCATAAATTATGCACAGTCGCTATTTTTTGGAATATCACCCGTCATCAAGCAATGTTGACTGTTGCTAGGCTGGAGGGCGTGGCTTTATTATTCAGCGGGTAATAGTGTTTTTTAACGAATGTTTCTCGATGAATCAGATTCAACTAATTTACATGAAAGTATAATATTCAAAAATATGCCCTGTAATTGAAGATTCAGGGGTATATAGTTTTGCCCTGTCCATCTGTCAATCTGTTTGTCCGCAAAAACTTTAATCTTGCCTTTAACTTTGATATGTTGGAGCTGACTTGCTTCCATATTTGTATTCCTAATTATGATTAAAAATTTGTTTCACCTTTTTAGACCAACAATTCTCTAGAAGAAGAATTTTAAAAGATGCCAGAATTTTTTTTTAGTTCTTGATTATCTCCCCTTGGAAGAGGGTGTGGCCATTAAATTGAAACAAGGATGCTTTGTCAAAAGTTTGGTTGAAATTGGTCCCGTGTTTTATGAAAGAAATCTTAAAAGTGAAAAGTTCATAACATAAATCATGACAAATTTTGATCAGAAAAGCTCATTTGAGTCTTCATCTTAGGTCTGCCAGCTAATCATTTCTAGCAGTGTCATATGTCATAGTTCAACTATTAATTTTCACAGTTGTTACAGCAAAACATTTGTTCACCATGTTCACTATTCAAAGTTAGTACATCCTTACCTTTAAATTCAACCCAAAACTTGCTGCATTCTTCAAATTTTTTACTTAATAGAAATGCTCTCTGAAATGTAAAAGTATGACTTTAAAGTAATTTTTCCCTTACATTCAGGCTTCACTATAAATTGATCAACATTATATAAATTGTGCTACCTAAGACAATACCTGCAAAGTGCAAACATAGGTAATTCTATAATAGAATATCAGTTTTATTGTTATTGAAACTTACAATTGCTACAGTCATCCTCATCCTCTTCTGGTCCACTGGGCTTTCTCCAGGTGGAGTGAAAGGCCTGTACAAATAATTGCACAGACCTTCCAGGGATAGTCCACGAATGTCCATTGTGGAGTAGAACAGCTACAAGTAGTATGTTTTTAAAACATTTTATGTAAATAAATTATTCCTTAGTGCATATTTTATACCTACATGAAAAGTACAAATTTATCAAAGATATAAAAGGCTCAGAAAATTAATTTTTAGTTTCTCAGTCAAATATATCAAAATTCATTGCTGCAGGCAAGTCTTTTTTTTCTTGAAAGTTGAGAAAATTATATCATATGATTTTTATTTATTTAACATCCAATTGTAATATCAAGCAAATTGATACGGTGAGGAATCGTTTCATAATATTTACGATAAATCGTGTTACAGTTATTGATGTTTCAACCACAATTATACATGTATTATTTACAATAAAACACACATATTTAAACACAATAAAAAGAGTTGATGTTACAGCAAAGTGAATATCATTCTCTGTGGATTTAAAATATATTGTGAATTTATTGTCTGTCCCTGATAATTAATTACTTTCACTTAATTGTTATGAGAGTGTTTTATTTTATATATAAAAACACACATTCAGGCAGGCAAATAAATGCAATACCATAGATTTCACATACCATCCTTCTGAGCTGGTTTCGAAGCTGCGTGAATTTATGTGATGCATAACTACACATAACTTTGTATTTATGTGCGTTCTGGTCACCAATATACTGCTTCACTTCTATCTGCACATAAAAATCATACAGATTATGATGTACAATTCTGATCAATAATAATAATAATAATAATAAACTTATCTATTATATGCTTAATATCGTTTTTTTAAAAATCATTTACATTTACCTTGAAATTCTCTTCCTGCGTATCCAACCAAGGACAGACACAAAATTTTCCTTTCAGGAACTGGAAATATGCTTTCTATAAAATGTAACATTTGCACATTAAAACTTGATTACAATTTGTAAATACATGTACATGGCTGAGTTAAACAAGGTAAATTAAGCTTTAAAACATTACTGACAGTTGCCATCCCACATTTTCAGTGCTGGTAAATAGCATAAACTTACATGAAATCCCTGGTCCTCTACCCTAAACTGGGCGATGTCTTTATGATCAGTGTTTGTAGAACTTTTCTTCAGCTCCTCCACACTTTCTCTCAGTTGTTTGAGTTCTCTTACTGCAATAATTCATACCATAAAATATTCTGATCTATGGAATTTATATGACTTAACACAATGTATTCATGACCAAGAGTTTGTGTTCAAATATCAGTCAATCTAGGCAAAGCATGCTGTAAAAATTTGACATTAATAACATTTGAGTGTAAGTTTTAAATTAATTTAATGATAATAAAATGGCATGGAAAATTGATATTGAAGAATTTCGTTACGTAATGCATCAGAAAATGATTGAATCATTTAGAGGGTATTACTATATTATCTTGTTGCACAAAATAATAAGCTCACATATATCTTTTAGAAGTTTCTCCGGAACGGGAACTAGTCCTTGTTGCCACTGGCCATTGTCACCAAACAGATCCTGACTGACCTGATTCGAAGGATCCTCTGTCTCACTAACATAAGTTTCTTGAGAATCCTTTTATATAAAAGAGATTATTATAAATACAGTAAACACACACACTATATATTCTAGCATTTAAACACATTTTTCATATGAGGACAAATAAATAAAATAAGATCTTATTAAAACTCACATAAATGTTCTGGGGTACTTTCGGCATCTTCGATAGGCCTATTTACATCGTCTGCCAAACTCGTCATAGTGTGACGTAAGAGAAAAATATACAGTATTTCCGAACCCGATCTAGTCTTGATATTCTCAAAGCAGAATGGTATTTTCAAATATATATCTGACAAAAACATATCTAAATAAATCACAATACTTCTTGTACCGTATTTAATCAAGGTAGCTAATTATAAAAGATCTCATCATCTGGACAAACTTTATGATCACTCTATCCCAATTTTGATCGGGCACATAATAACGTTTGACAGTTTCGCGGGGAAAACAAGATGTACGCCTGCGAAAGCTGCGGGTTTAAATCCGTAAAAGAAAGTAATTATATACGTCATTTATCAACAACCAAGCATAAAAAAACAGCTTTTTTCCTGAAAGAAGACGACAACATAGAAGGACCGCCTGAAAGGAATTCCTTTACGGACCACGTACATCAGGGTATTCATCAGGTACATAGTGACGAAAGCACAGGACTTGTAGATGACATTTTAGATGGCGAGGACACTCTAGACGATGGTACTGGTTTAAAGGAACAGTCACAGATCAAGAATTCTTTTTTCCCATTCAAAAGCAAATTGCACATGCTATTGTATGTGTTAAAGAACTCGCCCACACATCCCGTGGTAAGTCATAACAGGGACTTAAATTGTAAACTTAGATCCCTGGTCATAACTAATAGAATTGTCAGATTTATACTAAATAATTACCTTCAAATAAAACTTAATCAATGCATTCAATTATGATTATACTTAAAAAAAAAAACATGTCGCTAGAGAATGCGCATTATCTGTTTATGATAACAAAAAATCATGGAAGATCAGATGTACACTATAATATCTTTGGTTTGTGTATTGAGAATTTCATTATGTACAATGTCAAATTCAAGGAATTCAGAATTTAAGAGTACTGTCAAAAATCTGCTCCAATGCATGGACTGACCATCACAAAGTGTTTTAAGCAGTGCTAAAACTTACAAGACTTGTAGGCAAAAATGTAAACAATTTCACAATTGAGTCCCGATCTCGATCAAATAACATTGATACAGTGTAATAATCTATTTTTTTAGTCCTAAAATTATGCATACAAATTTTATTTTTCATTTTAAGTCAAACATTAACAAACGATTTTATGTCTTATGAGTTCATTTTATATTGGTACAATAAAATTACCCTTTTTATGCATGACTTCAACATAATCCTTGCCTGGCTTTATCTTGCTGACATGACTTTGAGGTAGGTGCCAGAACAATACTAATATGTACCGCCATTAGCAGTTCTTAGACATAGTTTACATTTTCATACAGATGCATGCTAAGTGACTTCCTCTAGACAGCTAATGCATATATGTACATGACTAATGATCATTTATTGTTTGTGCTATTAAAATTGTTAACATATTGTATCAAAGATGTACTTGTTTATATCTTTTTTATTCCTTTTCTTTCAGAGCAATGAAGTTGTGAAATTTGTTCTTTACATATTAAAAGAGGCTGGAGTCAAAGAAATACCAACGATGCGTGATTTGGAGGAAACAAGGTTTGGAGATTTGAATTGGAGGAATTTAGTACAGGAGGTATGAAGCTAAGTCAGTTAGATGAGTGAAAATCTTCTATTTCCTGTTTCTGATTTGCATTAAAAAAATAATTACTGGTATTTTTGCAGAATGAAGCAAATGATGGAACAACATTTTGGTGTCTGAAGCCATCAGAAATTTTAAAATTATTTCTAGCAAATCCAAAATATGCAAAAGATGTTATTAGGTGAGTAATGAAGTCTTTCCACTTTTGAAGAGTTAAACTATGCATCTTCATGTAATTGCTTCCTGAAGGTTGGAGAAGTTTTAAGTCAGGCCATTTTAAGCCACCCAGTGAGGAGAGGGCAACCAAACAATTTTAAATTCAAAGATGGCCTTTTCATTTCCATTTTAAAAATCTCTTATTATTCAGTGTTTATATGGAGCCTAAAAATTATTTTTTAATGTGTTCTTAGTTAATCACCATTTTTCACCCAGCGAAAGTACATGTGTATAGTGTAGTAATGATAACTAACTGATGAAACAAAGGCAGAAATGTGATATTCTTTTTTTTCAGTTCCACCAATTAGTATTTTCATGATTGGTCATTCCTAAATATAAAAATTGCTTCTCAGCTAGAGTATTTATGTCGTACTAATCTGTATATACAGTTACACACATTGTTTAATTTGAAAGTTGAAATTAATTACTAATCTTTAAGATTACCAACAAATCAAAATAACCATCCCTCTGGAGCTGAAAAAAAGAGAAAGGACATCACATTTCACCAGTTGCAAATTGATGATTTGTCCTTCTATACTGGTAAAATGTATACCTACAGAGACAACCAGACTGGTGAGGAGCAGCATGGAATGTTGAAGAGCTTCATAGATGAGGTACATGTTTATATACTTTGTATTTAGTTTAAAAGAAATCAATTAATTCTTATTCACAAATGATACAAGTAAGCCACCAAAATACATACTGTTTCTCACATTGAATAATCATACAATTTTTATTAAAATATGACATTTTTTGAATAGAATGATGTTATCAAGGGTGTTATCCAGCCATATACATGTATGACAAACAAAGACAGCAATGGCTCTCCTCAGAGGTTTGTATTTAGATAAAATTAGAATTCATATATTCAATAAGTATCTAATCTGAAAAATATATACCTTATACTGTAAACCAGGTTTTATATTTAACCTCTGCAAAGAAAGTGTATGTGTGGATGGTGTTTATACCATGCAAGTGGAATTTTTTTGGGAGACACAAATTTAGCAATTTGTCCCCCAAAATCAGCATTTAATTTTGGAAACTTCATGATGCAGAGAAAAGTAACCTTTAGTACGAAATAATTTTTAACTATATTTATATTTCGTGATTTCGACACCCTCACGAAAAATGTTAAAATTGAATCTGTGCTAAAATTTCTGCTAATGTGGTATTGGAATCAGAATGTCCATCGCCAGATTTATTCTGAAAGTGATTTTCAATAAAGTTTTTCTTTCTTTTGCCTAGGGATGTGCATGATATCAGGCCAAGGAAAGAGACAATAGAAATTGATGTCAAACACCTTAGAGAATGTACAGAGCAAGTATGATCATTATTTGTGATAAGACCTACACAAAGCAGAATTTTATTTGTTATAGAATCCTAGTAGATGTTGACATTGTTACAGTTAGCATGAAAGGTTTAAATTTGCTCGATTGCATTGAAGCTGGATAAATAACATGGTTAAATTTTGCATATAGGCCTATTACCAGCATGAAAATTTGTCCCCATTTGCTGAGAAATTATTGCCTGTTTGGACCTTGCCTGTGAATATTTTTATTGATGACACATCAGCAAACAGAAGTAAACGATGGCTTGGCCTACATTGTATCCAGATGCAACCTACAGGTAGTTATGTTATATGAAGTTTTAATTTGATTGACATCATGGCCATGTAAGCTCCCAATTCTGCCATTTTTAGTCACTTGAGACACTCAAATTACCTATTGCCCACTTTTTATTGTAATTTTAAAATAGTTTTCACCTATTTTCTGGAATTGCAAAACCAATTTTTGACACAGGGGTGTGAAATTACCATTGACCGACGCCCGGGGCTACCAATTTTAGAGGTCGGGCTATCATAAATCTATGCTGTGTTAGCCCGTCGGGCTAGTAAATTTAAAACAAAAGTATACATATATTTACGTCGACTGAATTGGTGTACGAATTAACTTTGTTGTAAAATCATAAGGTGGCAGGGGATAGTTTCGTACTAAAGACTCGTCAAATTTCTTAAAAAAACTGAGGTATCCCCTGTTTGATGTGATATTTTATGTAGAAAAATGATTTGAATAATTATGGGACACATTTGCAGTGTAGCAGAGTGCTTGCTGAAAAAAAATGATGTGCAACATGTAGGTGTCACTATGACGCTATTCATATACAGAGTTGTAAATGTGAAACTAATACATGTGGTCAGTTGCCAAGGAAATTTAGCTGAAAAGCAGTAGGTCTTAGAAGAAAGTGTGTATCTCAGAGGGAAGGTGAATGGCCCCATATCAGTTGGTGAATTTTCATTAGAGCATGCATTGATTTACAGACTACTGGGTGTTTTATCCTGCTCGCTCGGGCCTGGGGGTGGGGTGTATGGGTCTTCTTGGAAAAACAAGACGAAATTTTGGGGAGTCCCCAGGTGCGATTTTGGTACATGTGCACTCTAGTGGGCAGATTACATATAATTAATTTGCCCCCTGGAAACTGTCCCCATGTACATGTTTTTATGGATCGCATCTAAATGTGTACCACCTTGGCACATGTTTGGTATTAAAAAAAACTATCCTCTGCCACCTAATCTTTAATTCGTTTTAACCTATATGTATTGTGTGTTGCTAACGCCAGTCGTTTCAGTGACAGTTATAGTCAATAAAAATAGGGAGAAGTACCTGACAATAACAAAGTGCAAACCATTACTTGTTTTATTTATATGGTACATGTGCAAAAACTTTAATGTTTTCTTTAACCTTTTTGTTATACTTATACATGTATTGTTTTCAGTAGTTAATGGGCCAGCTAGTGACTGGCAATCTCGGGCTAGTAACTTTGTTTCTGTCACTAGCCCGACTGGCTAGTAACTAATTTTTGTAATTGCACACCCCTGTGACATATAGCAACTATGTGTAAAGGAGAACAAAATTATGAATTTCATGGTCCCTGCCCCGCTAGCATCAGAGAAATGCATCAAAAGTAAATGAGAAATCTTTTGGTTTGATTGTAATAAGTAATTGAGCCCACTACCAAAATTTCAAATGCATTGTGATAAGATACATCCACCCTTTAGAAAACAATTAATACTGTGCAAGCATTAGATTTTGTGAAGGCTCAATATTGTGGAATTTGTGTATATCCTTTACCTATGAATTTACATCCTTGACGAATTAATATACTAGGGTTTCAAAGTAATATTTCCTTAGGTAAATATGAATGAATACACCAAATTACATCCCTACAACTTGTAAAATTTGAGCAATCCACAAAAATAAATTGGCCCCCACAAATATTGATGATTCCACAATAAGCAGCATATCTAAATGTAAAATAGCCCACTGTTTAATATGAGTACATTTTCACCCCTGAACACTTTAAAAGAAGTAGAATTGCTGTATTTCTTTATCTCAGTTTGCTTTCTTTTAAAACAGGATTAAAGCTTCCTCTTCGACAACAACATGATACAATTTCCCTTTTATGTGCCTCTGAAAAAGTGGAGCCCATGACTTTGATGAAACCTGTCATCTCGGATATACAATCATGTAAAAGGTATATATGATACAGTAATGCATGTTTATGTGTATAAATAGCTTTGAATATTGAAAAAAATTATGACTTTTATCTTGAAATGAATTAGACAAGAGGATCAATGCACAGTATACATTGAAAAATGAATGGCTGATAGTAGAATTGACATTTATTGAATGTAGTACATGTACTTATTTTAAACAATTTTTATAGGGATGGCATTTATGGTTTTGATGCTCATAGAAAGGAGGAATTGGACATAATTGTTGCAGACTTCAACATGCAGTCTTATCTCTGCAATCATCTTGGAGCCTGTGCTACAAAATATTGTCCACGCTGTTATGTAAGCCTGCCAAGCATATTTTTTAACTTCTTTTTGATCTTTATATGTAAAGCAAAAATTATAAGTAACTTTATGAAAAATTATCATTAATTTCATGTTGATTTATGCATTGTTTTGTTTCACTGGCACATACATTGACCAGTTTATAACACTCTGACTATTAATTCTAATGTATTCCGATACCTTATATATAGGTAATGTTTTTTTTTTTTTTGATACATATTAATTTGTGTATAGGCAGATGTAGACCACGCCACAAGTAAAGCTAGAGAGAGGACTCCATCAAAGACAATAACCACAATAAACAGAATTAATATGAGAAGTATGGAGGCAGACAAACGGAAATTAAGACAGCAAACTGGTGTCAAAGAATATGAAAATCCATTGTGGGACATAATTAATCCACATAGGTAATTAGGTACAACTAACATCCAATAAATACTTCTTTCAATGTAAGGATGTAAACATGGTCCTGCTAGAACACCTCATCTAAGGGGTCATGCCTTCATTCTAGGGGAGATAATTAAGTGAAAATTTGGTGTCATCTTTTAAAGAACCCTGGGTCAGAAAAGATGAAACTTATTTGAAACCTTTATTACAAAGTGAAGATTCAAATTTGTTCAAATCATGACCCCCAGCCCCCAGGGAGAATGGGGCTACAATTGGGGAACAAAGTTTTACATAGGAATATATACATGTAGAAAGAAACTTTAAAAATCTTCTTATTAAGAACAAAACAGCCACAATTAGTCATAAATATTGAAGCATCCTCAGATAGTGTAGAGTCAAGTTTCTTAAAAAATGACTCCATTTGTTAGCCCATTGTTTTTACACAACTTATGATTACTCCGTTTATCTGATCAATGCAAATTGCTCACAGTGAGTCATGTGATTGGTCAACAAGAGATGCTTACTTAAATTCACTAAGACATCAGATCCCACCTCAGATATTTTCAGAGGTCTATATATATATATATATATATATATATATATATATATATATATATATATATATATATATATATATATATATATATATATATATATATAATGTCCTGTTTACAGTTTTTAATTGTTTGATAGATTTATGAGATTGAACACTGTTCTTTATAATCATCTTTTTCATTTAGGGATATACCAGTTGGTTTTCTCCATCTGATTCCATTAGGCCTTACTAAACACTTGGTGAAGTGTTAAATAGCATCATTATCAGACGAGAAAGTTGAGAAGCTGCAAGCTCACCTGTCTTCACTGACAAAGCTTTCTTTTGCTAACAAATTTTTTGCTTCATTGGACAGTCGCCAAGGCAAGGACTTCAAGCAATATGTAAGAAATTTATAAGACAAGAAATCAAAGTGTAAAAGATGTTTACCAGTGGCTGCCATTCATTTATTATTCTGTTCTTGTTTTGTTTTAGCTACAGTTTGCTCCCATCAACTTTGCATATGTTGGCATTCCTCGTCAGTTTTTAAACATGCTAAATACACTTGCACAGGTAAGAAATAGGTGATTTCATAAATTTATTTATGATGCATTATCAAATATACATCGAATCTATTGGATATTGTAATTTGTAGTGCTTTTTTTTTCCTTTTATTATTTACCAATGTTTTCTGAAAGCAAGTAAATATTTATTTTTTTCATTATGCATGTCATCCCAGATACAACAAGTTCTTCAGAAAGACCAGTTTACAGAGTCGGACATTGAGGAGGCTGAATATCTTATCAGCAAGTACTTAAATCAAGTTGACACCAACATACCAGATTTGAAAAGGAAAGCAGAAACTCACCTCCTTTGTCATATGGTAAATAATTTCTTTAAAGCAACAGCACTGTCTTTGATTATGTTCATATACAATAAAATAATCATTGAGAAGGACTTATGGTATTGGTGAAATATATTATTCTATTTCATTTTTAAAGCAGAAAGCAAACGATCCAAGTAAAGATTTGGATGTATTTTTCTTAGTAGCTAGTTCATATGCATTTCCATTTTTCTTTGAGGGAATATTGAGCAAGGCCTTGTAGTTTATCTTTTTAAATGTTCTTCAAAGGCCAAGAGAGGCCAATGTGATAAAGTAATAATTTGGGGTTAAAAAATAGACAATTTGTTAATAGTCTGCATGGTAATAGTGATAAATGGGGGACAGATAGATACTAAACCAATTATTTTGCTGATGCTAATCATACTATTTTTCTTGCTTTTGGGCAACAAAGCTTCATTTATCAGTTTATGGATCCTCTAAATTGTTGTATTATACTCAGGTGACTGTTAAGGCCCTTGGGCCTCTTGTTTAAATTCTTCTTTAACTTAAGGACAGATGATACAAACAAACTTTTATTTAAAAATCCTGAAAATAACAACCTAAGTTTATTTTAGGAATGACTCTAATTCTTGGCCAAATTAATCAAATATAACGTAGTTTGGGTCAGTTTACGCTTAATATAATCCTGGAAGTGGATTGTAAAACTGTGTAAATTGACCCAAACCAGTTATACTTGAATAATTTGGCCAAAAATTAGAGTCATTCCTTATAATTTAATTTTAAAATCATTAAACAACTGTGGGTGTAGAATTTTGTTGCTTTTTAGTTCACCTGAGCCGAAGGCTCAAGTGAGCTTTTCTGATCAAAATTTGTCCGTTGTCTGTCGTTGTCGTCAGCATCGTTGTAAACTTTTCACAATTTCATCCTCTTCTCCAGAACTACTGGGTCAATTTCAACCAAACTTGCTACAAAGTATCCTTGGGTGAAGGGGATTCAAGTTTGTTCAAATTAAGGGACACGCCCTCTTTCAAGGGGAGATAATAAAGAATTAGTGAAAAATTAATAGCATCTTTTAAAAATCTTCTTCTCAAGAACCACAAGGCCAGGAAAGATGAAACTCATGTGGAAGCATCCTCAGTAGTGTAGATTCAAGTTTGAACAAATCATGACCCCTGGGGGTAGGGTGGGGCCACAATGGAGGATCAAAGTTTTACATAGAAATATATAGGAAAGCCCTTTAAAAATCTTTTTCTCAAGAACAGCAAAGTCATGAATGGTCATATTTATATGGAAGCATCCTCAGGTAGTGTAGATTCAAGTTTGTTCAAATTCTGACCCCCAGGGGTAGGGTGGGGCCACAATGGAGGATCAAAGTCTTAAAAAGAATATAGGAAAATATCTTCTGATGAAGAACTGCAAAGCCATGATTAGTCATTTTGATATGGAAGCATCCTCAGGTAGTGTAGATTCATGTTTGTACAAATGATGACCCCTGGGATAGGGAGGAGCCACAATGGGAGATCAAATTTTTATAAAAGAATATATGGGAAATTTTTTTTAAAATCTTCTCAAGTACAACAAAACCATTTGTTATATTGACATGGAAGCATCATCAGCTAGTTTAAAATTCAAGCCCCCCCCCCCCTCCTCCGGTAATTTTTTCAATACTGAACTTATTTGTGCTTTTGCCAAGCCAGTGTGCTCAGGTGAGCGATGTGGCCCATGGGCCTCTGTTATTAGTTCAAATATGCCACTCAATAATACAACCGTAGTAACGGAAGTGATGGGAAGTGAGGGGATCTAGAAACTGATACATAGGCCTAGCAGCTGTGTTGTTTGTTTACATGCGGTAATATCAAGTTACTGTTTGAAGTTAATGGTACATTTATTTAATGTGGAATTTTCCATGAATCCTGAGGACTGGAAATGAGAGGATTGCATAGATACAGATGATTCAGCTGGTTGTCAGGGATGCATGTGTGTCCCCATACCAAACCAGGTTATACAGAAAAAGTTTGTGTTCCTTTTTGGATATTAACCAATCAGAGACTAGAATACAAACAGAATTAAATTATATATTTATAGGAATAAAATGAATAAGTTTAACTGCACAAATTTTAATTTTCCATTCAAAGTATCACAATAATTCGATTTAATATGACAAAAAATTGTATAGATTGAAAAGAATGGTTGCAGAAAGGTTGAATTTTGAACATCATAAAAAGTTTACAAATTCTAAAATATTTTAGAAATTTATTAGTCACATCATTTACAACCAATATAGGTCAAAAAATATCCATCAGTCCAGGCATCCATATTTTTGTTTGTATTATCTGTCTTTAAGGGAGGTTGACCTTCACAAATATCTCTTGTCAGAGATCTTAACAGATTTGTGACATTTATGTTTGAAAAATTAAATATAGTGCATTATTGAATGTCATAGAGTTGAGAAAAATGTTGTTTATTTAGGATGTGTTCTGGAGATGGAGCAAAAGATTTAGGTCTACAACGCGAGGTCCAGCAGTTTATGGGTAGGGCGTTACCAGAGGAGGAATTAAGGTGCATTGGTTGTTAGGAAACTCCATAGAAAGCAGAATGGTAAAGCACTTCCAACCTTACTTGAAGAATCTATTCTTCTTCAGCTTTGTACAGAGTTGGATGTGCCCTACATTTCTCCAGAGGAAGCCTGCATATACACTGGCAGTGCCATTAAAACACAGAGGAATGAGTTGGCCAATATTGGTGATGCTGTAAAGTTTCATTCAGCAGAAAGTGAGGTAATTCGATCACTTTGTGGTTGAAAGTGATAAGACAACTAAATACATATATATTCAATTGAACTTGTTGTTTATTTAAGGAATAAATTTAATAGTTATGCAAGTTATATTGCATAACCTGGGTTATGACAATTCATGCTTTACAATTAATCCATTAAGCAGTTTTTAAAAACATGTAAACTATTTCAACCCAGGTTATGCTAGGATAACTGTGGTGGCTTTTAAATTTGCTTCTATTAAATGTAATTTTCTGTCATTAAATGTAAAATATAACCCACTTTCCATTAAAAAATGCTTTGCCTTCAAATGTTGAAATTTAAAATTTAAATTGTAAGTTCAAGTGGATGAAATGATACGTTTTTGACGTAAATCATTGTGACATAGGCAACACAGGTTATATGATATGAGCGAATATTTTTTTGTCCAATTAAATGGTGTGTTATAACCAGAATAAAATAAATTTTTATATGTAAGAACATAAAAAAAGGTTAAAATAGACAGATTTTAAGAATTTAAGAACTCCAACCATATACTACTATTAATAACCAGAAAGTTCAAATTCTATATTCCTTAACTTGACTAATCTAATAGTACCCACGTAAGTTCTTTTTTATGTTTACAGTCCATGGTTGGAATTTTTAAAGAAGCACTAGTTGTGAAGAAGAAGAGAAGTGCAGAAGTAATATATGCTGTTAAGATACAGATTTTGGAGAAAGTTGACTGTTCAGAAGAAACAGGGTGTCCACTTTTATGGCTAAAGGACGGACATATTTTTAAGCACCCCTGTAAAATTATTCAGTTGGAAGAGGTTTTTCACAACTGCAAAGATGTTCAGTGTCCTGTAAAAAAAGACAACATCAGTAACACTATGTTTGTAAAACACAGAGAGTTTAACTCTTACATTTTGAATAGATTCAGGTTGTGAAACTCTTTGCTTGGTTTTCCATGTAAAGTATTAAAGTGACCCCAAAGTTGGAATTACAATATTTTCAGTTTTTTTTTGGGGGGGGGAGGGGGGAGGGGGGATAAGACAATAGATGGGTTTTGTAGTTTTGTAATGATTGTCAATATTGTGTAAAATCAGTGCAACAAACAGTAATCAAACTCAAAGGTCCACTGAAACAACACAAATTGTGATTAAACGAGATGTTTAAAAATCTATTTTACAAAATATTACTTAACGTTATTTGAAAGTTTTATATTCTTCCTGGTCTTTTACTTATATAGCTTAATATTTGAAATAGTGGATTTTTGAATGTGAAATATAAGTGTAAAAAATCCACTCTCTTAGGAATATGTCACCCTTGGAGTGATGCAATTTGTCTACCACCATTAAAGAAAGTTTATTGGTTTTCAACAATTAAACGTCTTGACAGTAATTTTAAGGATAGTGATTACTCCATATAATATTTTGGAATCTCTGTGAGAAACTTATCTTTTGATATTTATAACAAAGCAGAATTAGTAGAATCCATATGAATTCTGGTAATTATTCATATGGAGTGATTGTATCAAATGAGTGAATAGAAATTTAAGTCCGAGTGTTTGATCTGATTGTTCCCTTTGGGGTCTTGACATGCTTCTATTATGTTTCCTATTCTTATTTGAATGTTTTGATGTTTCAAAGTATATATGTGAATCATATTTGTAAAGGCTATATTCTTGATTACTTTTTGAATTTATTCTTTATGAACACTGGAGCATATAATTATATAACATTATTGAAAGTCAAATATAAGTATATATACTTTGACAAGTGTTTTCGTTTTCTTTTCATAATGTAAAAGGAGAATCATTCAAAGAAAGAAAAAGTAGTACTGTTATTCTATTTTCCATTGGAATATGTTCATTTGAAATTTGCATTAATATCTCAATTATTTAGAAATTACAACCAAAAAAAAAAAGAAAGAAATCAATTGCTTAATATACCTGGAATATTCAACATATATTAAACATGGATATAACTTAACATGTGTATTACATGTGTACATGAATACACATATATTTCATATAAATCAAACATGTATAATTCATCTGTATTTTTGCACACATGTATAACATATATAAAATATATGTTATACATATGTGGTGAAGAACATGTGTTCAACATATATATTTTCTCACAGGTGTATTACACATGTATATTATATATGTTTTACATATGAATGAAACACATATTTTACATGTGTATATTTACACACATGTATTACATGTATAAAACATGTGTTGAACACATGTGAAACCAAACATATGTTTAACACATGTGGACATTTTTCCTGTGTACTAATTGTTGTCGCCCGTGTGGCAGAGTGGAAGAGCGTCTGCTCTAGAGTCCCAGAGTAAAGAGTTGATTCTTCGGATGAGACCGTATAAATCGAGGTTCCGTGTCGCAGTAGGTGCTGGCACGAAAAAGATCCCTCACTGCTCATTGGCCCTGAGTGCTGAGCATACATGTAGGTCAAGATTTGCAGTTCTCCACCGGCAAGTGGTGGCGTCTCCATATGATTGAAAAATTCTCGAGAGGGATGTTAAACAACAAGCAAACAAAAATTTATACTGATTGTTAGACCATTATTTAGACACTGAATTGTGTACGGATTTTTCCATTTTCAGCTCACCTGAGCTGAAAGCTGAAGTGAGCTTTTCTGATCATCTGTTGTCCGCCGTCCGTCCATCTATCCCCCTGTCTGTCCATCCGTCCGTCTCTAAACTTTTCACATTTCCAACTTCTTCTTAATAATTACTACGCCAATTTTAAGCAAAGTTGGTCAAAGCATCCTCGGGTAAAGGGGAGTTTAAATTGTTAAAATGAAGGGTCAAGTCTCCTTACAAGGGGAGATAATCAAGAAAAGACAAAAATAGGGTGGGGCCATAAAAAAATCTTCTCAAGAACCCTTGGGCCAGAAAAGCTGAAACTTATGTAGAAGCACTCTGGGGTATTGTAAATTTAAAATTGTTCAAATCATGACCCCAAAAAGTAGGGTGGGGCCACATTAGGGAATCAAAATTTTTACACTGAAATATAAAGGCCAAAATCTTTAAAAATTCTTCTCAAGAACCACTGGGCCAGAAAAGCTGAAACTTATGTGGAATCATCCTCATGAAGTGTAAATTCAAGTTTGTTCAAATCATGACCCCCGGGGGTAGGGTGGAGCCACAACGGACGATCAGTTTTACATTAGGATATATAGGAAAAAAATTTAAGGACAGATGATACGTTGTTCAATAATATATAATTTTTGTTAAGATTTTGTCATTGAAATATTGCTACTTTAACATGCTTACTCGCAAAAAATTGAGGTAACTTAACAGGCAAATGTGCAAGATACAAATTTTAAATATTTTTCATATATTACGAAGATATACGAAACAGATATTTGAGAAACGTATCGTCTGACCTTAATAGCAATTCTCTGTAACCAGTTAAACTTTTTTGTCATGGTCACCGATTTTGATGAAACTTTGCCCATTATTACAACTTGACAACAGAAACATATATCAAATAAAATTTCGTTGCTATGTGTCTTGGTTGGCATTGTAACAGCCAGAAAAGTCGGGAAAATTGAGATTGTCAGCTACTTTGAATCTTTATTAAGCCTTAATAAACATGATAAAGACTAAGAAAAACAAACGAACCATTCTCACAAAATCATGACACCTTGTTGCCACTTATTCTATGAAGAAACTATTTAGAATATATCTCTAAGTAAGTGGTAGCCATGGGTACATTTGGAATATGCTGAAAAATGCTGAAAAACGCTAATATTCACTAATGATAGGTGTAACATGATCAAACTCAATCAACAACCTAAGAAAAACAATTAAAATATTTGACCTTAAGTAATTAGGTATTGGCAATATTATTCTAAAAATAACTTTCAAGGTTGCCATGGTAGCACAGTGTAACCATGCAAAATCTGTTGCTAAGATTGGGTTAATGCTGCTATCTTGAGGAAAAACAATAAAAATCATGACTGGCACATATACATCGTTAAGACCTTGCAACACCGACAACATTAGAAAAATTGGGATTAAATGTTACCTTGCAGTGTAACCGTGGAAACAACGTACCAGTTGTTTAACGTGATATTTTTTTGCTGCTTTAGTAATTTACTTACCTTTAAATCAAGAAACATATTCTGGACTCATATTGAATAGTACTTATCTGGTAGAATTAAAGTTGAATATCATATATTGATAAAGTTTGATAAAAAATACACCTTTGCTAAGGTTACCAAGAAGGGAAGAGGTTTGATTTTTTAAAACTTTATATTAATATTAAACCCAATGTGCCAGTTTTTTGCATCCAGTTAGAGAGATTGGGTGGTAGTCAAAATTAAATGTCAGGTAAGTTGTTCATAAATATAAATCATAAAAGTTTTGGGAATTACATACAAGGGTATGTATCCAAGGAAACAAAATATTTTTCAGATTCTTATGCATATTTTTTCGGCTAATTTCAACAACAATGCTCTACACTAGACAAAATTGCTAACGCACCACCTAAATAAATTAACATTTTTCTTTTCAAAACTTGTTTATAATGTTTTTGATGTATAATTATTTATAATTAGTATATAGTTACTTTAGTATAAAATGAGACATTTTAATGCTTTAACTGATAAATAACAACAATGTTTACTGAAGCGTAACCACTTCATAGAAAAAAATAAAATCACATTTATACTTTTTTGGTGGAATTAATTTCTAATTTTTTCTTTGTGGTTGTGTTCTTTATGTTTGTACTAATTA
Organism: Saccostrea echinata; assembly: GCF_033153115.1. Lineage (NCBI taxonomy): Eukaryota > Metazoa > Mollusca > Bivalvia > Ostreida > Ostreidae > Saccostrea > Saccostrea echinata. Next base: position 9,121,545 of record NW_026889795.1, on the reverse strand, counting down.
AAAACTCAGAAAAAAAGTTACACTGTATGCGGCGTTTGACTCTAGAAGAGCGTGCTAAGGCAGCCAGTATGGTGTCTGCAGGGGGTTCCTTTGAAGAAATTTGTAAAAAAAAAAAAATTGAAAGAATTAAATGATTATGAATTTTTCTGGTGAAAAATTGTTAAAAATGAATTAACGATCATAAAAATGTTTATAATAGATATCGACGGCATTAAGTGAGCACCATACAATAATATCAAAATTGTTCCACAAAATTGGGGCAACCGGAAGTTGGGTGGATTTGGTAGGGACACCAAAGCACTGGGTAACTACTTAGCGATATGGTAGTCAATCAGGGTATATCATTTGATTTTTAAGTGGGAGACTGCTCCCGTCGCAACGTCACGGACCACCATCGGTAATCACCAACTTCATATCTTGGCAAAAACGGTGCGCAGTGCACGTCGGGAAATTGGTTTTCGGACAAGAAGGTCCTTTAAGGGTCTTGACATGACACCAAGACATTTGTCAATCCAACTATTTTGGGAAAGATGGCATATTTTATATACTAGTTCCAATCAGGAAAATGATCAATTCACAAATAAGAATAATAAGTGGTGCATTAGCAATTTTGTCTAGTGTATTTAAAGAATTTTATTCGAATTTTTTGAAATGTGAAGATTAGGGTCACACAAACGCCTTAAAAAATTGATCGTCAGTTATATAGAAGTATGCTTTTTAGGCTCAAGTGAGCTTTTCTGATCACATTTTGTCTGGCGTCCGTTTGTCTGTCTGTCTGTAAAGTTTTCACATTTTCGACTTCTTCTCAAGAACCACTGGGCCAATTTCAACCAAACTTGCCACAAAGTATCCTTGGATGAAGGGAATTCAAGTTTGTTCAAATGAAGGGCCACGCCCTCTTTCAAGGGGGGATAATTAGAAATTAGTGAAAAAATAATGGCATCATTTAAAAATCTTCTCAAGAACCACTGGGCCAGGAAAGGTTAAAGTTATGTTGGAATCATCCTCAGTTAGTGTAGATTCAAATTTGTTCAAATCATGGTTCCCGGGGTAAGGTGGGGCCACAATGGGGGATCAAAGTTTTTCATAGGAATACATAAAAAAATCTTTAAAAATCTTCTTCTCAGGAACAGCAAAGCCAAGATTGTTAATATTTATATGGAAGCATTCTCAGGTAGTGTAGATTCAAGTTTTTTTTTCAAATCATGACGCCCGGGGGTAGGGCGGGGCAACAATGGGGGATCAAAGTTTTACATAGAAATATGTAGAAAAATATCTTTAAAAATCTTCATCTCAAGAACAGCAAAGCCAAGATTGTTCATATTTTCTGAAGCATCCTCATGTAGTGTAGATTCAAGTTTGTTCAAGTCATGACCCCGCCGGATAGGTTGGGGCCACAATGGGTGATCAAAGTTTTTCATAAGAGTATATCGGAAAAAATCTTTAAAAATCTTTTTCTCAAGAACAGCAAAGCCATGATTGGTCATATTTAAATGAAAGCATCCTCAGGTAGTGTAAATTCAATTTTGTTCAAATAATGACTCCCGGGGGTAGGGTGGGGCCACATTGGTGGATCAAAGTTTTACATAGGTATACATAAGAAAAATCTTTTTCTCAAGAACATAAAAGCCATGATTAGTCATATTGATATGGAGGCATCCTCGGGTAGTGTAGAATAAAATTTATTCAAATGAGGGCCCCCGGGGGAGGGGTGGGGCAACAATGGGGGATCAAACTTCTACAAATAAATATATGGGGAAAAAAATAAAATTCAAGCCCCCCCCCCCCCCCACCACCACCACCCCCCTGTAGACTTTTCAATACTGAACTGATTTTTTCTTTTTTCCTAGCCAATGTGCTCAGGTGAGCGACGTGGCCCATGGGCCTCTTGTTAAAAAGATAGGATAAGATTAAAACACTTAGAGAGTAATTTTAAAATCCCTTCGTGGTATTAAAACCATGGCAACCGTTGCCATCCTACAGTGCTGCTATCCCACAAGTTGACATGGGATGGGTTTGGATAGGATTCAGGATTGAGGATTCACGATAGAAACATATAGTAGTTAATCCAATCCTATTCTATCCTATCCTGTATCCTACAGCCAATCAGATTCGAGTAAAGGTTGATTCATATTTCAGAATTAATTACAAAAACGGAATATGTTTTAAAACGTTTACAAAAGGAATATTTATAAAATTACGATAAAAAATAAACATTTTTTGTTTATTTTAACACAAATTAATAATTAAATTCGATTGACATTGCGTACGATTTAAGCGTGAACGATCACCGGAAGAATCTTCACATGTAAACAACGAAGAGTTCGGACATCAAGAGATCTTATTTTCTTCAGCATGTTTGGATGATTAAGCCAATTCCTTCTTGTTTTGAAGTTCAGTAACATGTAACTGTGTTAAATGTGCTCTGTTTGTCTGGATAATTCTACACAAACCGCCAACGGCTGACTTGAACAGATCGCAAGAACATGTAAGCAGTCTAGACGAACTCCAAAAACAGCGTTTCCGGAAGTAAGAGATTGCGACTGAAAAAGACTCCGAAAAAAGAGTCCGCGCATGCGCACCCATACAAAAAATGGTGATTTTTCGGCAAAAATGACGGGTCTACAAAAACTGTCCGTGCAAAGTTTTGGAAAGTATGGCAATTATGACAGTACTCAGAAATGCTAAATAATAGACTTCGGAAGAGATCGTATTTGTCAGATTTTTTATTTTATTTGCAAAAAATGAGATATTTACTTTCAAAGTTGACGTTTGAAGTCAGATTAATTACAGAGAAAATAATACGTTTGAGAAGTAAATATGCATAATAAAAGGGAAATATATGCAAAATGGGACAACATATATTGTAACTGTTAAAAACTTGACTGAATTTTACACATAAATTAGCAATCCGGTGTTTTATTTGTGTACGACATCTGAATTTAACATGTAAGTTCTTACCATCGTTATTTACCGATTTTTTATCACATACGAACAAATATTATTGTGAAAACATTCTTATGACTATAATCTATCAATATGAAAACTTTAAAAACTGCTCTTCTAGAAATTAAGGTCGCAACAAGTCTTCTAAAAATGAACCTGTGAATATCTCTGCTCCGTGGTGAAAAATACGCATTTTCTGATTAAAATAAACACAAGCTGGGTGTCTTCAAAAACAAATAAAAACACCTTTATTTTAGGAACGACATAAAATTTAAATCAAGGGGACAATAAATCAAATAAGAAAATAATTCTAAACGGCAGTACTGAATTCGATGTCGTATATCCAATTTACTATTATGCAAGAGTTTGAAGCGATAGATACGTAAGTCAGTATCCACAAAATAATTTAATAAATGTTTCCATTCAACAAAAATTGAAATAAAGTCACAAGCACTAAATACAGCCATTATGCAGCCGTATATTTGGAGAAAGCGAACGACAATCCACCGTTTGTTTACATTAGACGCCATTTTACCGCAATGCATGATGGAGCCAAAGACTTTGTTTTCGGAGTTCACGCCGTTTTTGGAGTTCGTCTAGACTGGTAAGTATACTAAACACTGTACATGTGTGCATGTTTATACATTTCCCTCCTTTAAACAATGTTATAATGACTTAAGCTATCAAAAATTTTTAATGTAGACAAAAATCGGGTGTGGAAAAATAGGTAGTGTAGGAAGGGGAGGGGGTTAAAAATTTACAAATACTCTGTCATGATTCAATGTGTTCTAAAACAATAAGATGTATTATGCCTTTTTCAGTTTGTTATTACTATATTATTTCCCTACTGTGGTTTAAAAAAATGTTGTTTTTTTTTATTTGAGTTCAATTATAATAAAATAAAGACAGAATCATTTCTTATGCTACTGTTTAAATTGTATTATAAGCCAACTCAGCACTTACATGTACATTGTATGTATGACCATTTCTGGGTTATGAATTATAAATTAATCATTCATTATTCTTCATTGCAGAGAATGATACTTGGTTTTGCCTGCCCACATCAAAATATTTTGTGAGGAAAAAAGGATATTACATTTTAAAAGTAGGTATGATTATTAACATGTGTTTATGCATGGGTCTCAGTATAATACATACATATCATTATCTGAGTTGAGATGAAGTTTCTGCAGATTCTCTGAGTAAGTGATTTTTCTTCTTTTTTTTTTTTAAAAAGAGTAAAACTGAAAACAATGTTATATTGTTGTGGTCATCATGGTCATCATCATGTTATATGTATTTTCAGAATTTTTTTCTTATTCAAATTTTAAGCAAAGAAGAAAACAAACAAAAAACATAAATAGATTAATACAAGCAAAAAAATTCAAAACAGAGAAAACTAGATGCTGTCATGAGACAGTAATACCCGCACTAAGGTGTTTGCCTCTAAATGCACACTCCTTCATATTGGGCTTACCAAGGAAAAAGTCCAAATAATTCTATAATTTACACAGTACATGTATTCGTCAAATCGAGCATAAAATGCTCAGGTGACCATGTGACTCATAAACCTCTTATAAGCATTTCATATACTTAATTCATTACCAGTCTGAAATAACAGAATTTAATTAATGATGTAAATTAGGTTTTGATAAAAGGGGGGGGGGGATCAATTTTTGGCCCATAATTGGAACTTTTTGAATTTATTTTCTCAACAACAAATAATATTATTTTACCGTAGTACAAAGCGTTTTTGATGAATTTATCAAAATGTGCAAACTTTTTTTAGTATTTGATTAGGCAAAAACCACCTTGAAAAGCCATACCCAATCAATTTTGTCACCCCCCCCCCCCCCTACCAACACACACACACACACACAATTGCCCGTTTTTGGAAATAGGCCTAGATGGCAAAGTTATGTTAAAACATTGTGTCTTATGATAATTTAAAATTTGTTCTTGTACTGTACGTGTATGTGAACACCTTTTTGAAAATTTCTACATCACATTGGGCTTGTGTCACCCTACCAGTACTAGTACTAGTTTTACCAATATCATTTGTAGATTGCACATGCCATGTGACATGGTGCAGTGTTACATGTATATCAGTGGAAATTAATTCATTTTGTGTTTTAATTGGATTATATTTCATGAAGTTGACAGGACCTATGACAGTCGGTAAGTACAAGTTTAAGTATAGATTGGGGTAAAATAAACCGAAATGCAAATGGTTAGGTTAAAGTTTAAAAAGGATCAAAGATCATCAGCAATCTCCTTTGCAGAGTTGTCGTTCGTTTCTCTCTCAGACACGGGAAAATCTATAAGCCCGTTATCTGAAACAACCGGAAGCCCGTGAAGTCAAGTACACAAAAAATGCATACGTCATTTTTACTTTCGCTTTTAACTTGCAGCCGAGCTATCGACAATCATTCATTTGAAAGTGATCAGGCTATGTGTAAATATCTTCAATGGCAGAATCGGTAACAGGGTTTAGATTAGAAAGTAGAGACGAAAAGTGTATACGAGGTTGGTTTTTTGTCAGAGGAAATCCTTCAGCAATTCATTGAACAGTTGAAGTACTTTCAGTCAGCACGGGATGTCAATATGTGTCGTGGTAAGTATAAGATTTGTTTTAAAAGATTAGTATTTTTCCGGACGGAAATGTTAATTTTATGAAATATGCCCATATCTTCGAAACATGTAATCTATTTAATAGACTAACTTATAGTAAGTTACATGTTATCAATAAATGACATTTTCATATTAGATCTATTTAAACTTTCTAAGCCCGTTGCAAATTTACGAATTATTTTCTTTTAAGAAAATTAATTACGGAGAGGAAATATAGACTTTAAAAAGTTCTATGGAAAGTTTTTAACTTTAAAAACTAATTTATAATTCAGTTTTAAAAAAGAGACCTTTATTTAAAAAATTAAACAGACATAAAAAATGCACATATTATTTTTTCAGAAATTCATATCCAAATAAGGGGGATGTATCATATTCTATCAGAAAGATAGATTCCTTATTTCCAAATCAGGGCCCGTTCAGGCATCACAAACAACAAGCATTCATGATTATACATGTACAATTACATGTACAAACAGCACAGACTAATTTTATGTATACTAAATAATATAAACTCAGAGAAAAAAAGGGGAAGGGTTGAGAGTCACCCAAAAAATTCTTGAAATCACCTACTGATTTCAAAGAAAATAGTTCATATTGCCCTATGTATGCATGACATTGTTCAAACCAGAAATATGACAATCTTGTTATATCAAGATCAAGTACTGAGTAAGAGGCCCGTGATTTCAATGACACCGTATATAGAACTGAGTCTGAAACCCGTAACTTCACCAACTCCCTATACATGTATAGAACTGAGTCTGAGGCCCGTGACTTCACCGACACCCTATATAGAACTGAGTCTGAGGCCCGTGACGTACTTCACCGACACCTTATATAGAACTGTGTCTAAGGCCCGTGACTTCACCGACACCCTATATAGAACTGAGTATGAGGCCTGTGACTTCACCAACACCCTATATAGAAGTATAATAGAACTGGGTCTGAGACCCGTGACTTCACCGACACCTTATATAGAACTGAGTCTGAGGCCCATGACTTCACCGACACCCTATATAGAACTGAGTCTGAGGCCCGTGACTTCACCGACACCCTATATAGAACTGAGTCTGAGGCCCGTGACTTCACCGACACCCTATATAGAAGTATAATAGAACTGAGTCTGAGGCCTGTGACTTCAACGACACCCTATATAGAACTGAGTCTGAGACCCATGACTTCACCGAAACCCTATATAGAACTGAGTCTGAGATCCGTGACTTCACTGACACCCTTTATAGTAATGAGTATGAGGCCCATGACTTCATCGACAACCCATATAGTATTGAGTATGAGGCCCATGACTTCAGCGACACCCTATATAGAACTGAGTCTTAGGCCCCTGACTTCACTGACACCCTATATAGAACTGAGTCTGAGACCCATGACTTCACCGACACCTTATATAGAACTGAGTCTGAGGCCCATGAATTCACCGACACCCTATATAGAACTGAGTCTGAGGCCCGTGACTTCAATGACACCCTATATAGAACTGAGTCTGAGGCCCGTGACGTACTTCACCGACACCTTATATAGAACTGAGTCTAAGGCCCGTGACTTCACCGATACCCTATATAGAACTGAGACTGAGGCCCGTGACATCACCGACACCCTATATAGAACTGAGTCTGAGGCCCGTGACTTCACCGACACCCTATATAGAAGTATAATAGAACTGAGTCTGAGGCCCGTGACTTCAACGACACCCTATATAGAACTGAGTCTGAGGCCCGTGACTTCACCGACACCCTATATAGAACTGAGTCTGAGGCCCGTGACTTCACCGACACCCTATATAGAACTGAGTCTGAGGCCCGTGACCTCACCGACACCTTAAATAGAACTGAGTCTGAGGCCCGTGACTTCATCGACACCCTATATAGAACTGAGTCTGAGGCCCGTGACTTCACCAACACCATATATAGAACTGAGTATGAGGCCCGTGACTTCAACGACACCCTATATAGAACTGAGTCTGAGACCCATGACTTCACCGAAACCCTATATAGAACTGAGTCTGAGACCCGTGACTTCACTGACACCCTATATAGTAATGAGTATGAGGCCCATGACTTCACCGACACCCTATACAGAACTGAGTCTGAGGCCCGTGACTTCACCGAAACCCTATATAGAACTAAGTCTGAGACCCGTGACTTCACCGACACCCTATATAGAACTGAGTCTGAAGCCCATGACTTCACCGACACCCTATATAGAACTCAGTATGAAGCCCGTGACTTCATGGACACCCCATATAGTATTGAGTCTGAGGCCCATGACTTCACCGACACCCTATATAGAACTGAGTCTGAGGCCTGTGACTTCAGCAACACCCTATATAGTACTGAGTCTGAGCCTCTTGGCTTAACTGACACCCTATAGAACCACTATGGACAGTCAAAGTTGTGCATAATTAGGAATATTTAGGAAAAATCTTCTCAAGAACAGCAAAGCCATGATGAGTCATATTTTTATGGAAGCATCCTCAGATAGTGTAAATTCAAGTTTGTTGAAATCAGGACCCCCGGGGGTAGGGTGGGGCCACTATGGACTATCAAAGTTTTACATAGAAATATATATGAAACATCTTTAAAAATCTTCTTCTCAAGAACAGCAAAGCCCTGATTGATCATATTTATGTGGAAGCATCCTCAGGTAGTGTAGATTCTATTTTGTTCAAATCATGACCACCGTGGGTAGGGTGGGGCCACAATGGAGGATCAAAGTCTTAAATAGAAATATATAGAGGAAAATATCTACTTCTGAAGAACTGTAAAGTCATGATTAGTCATTTTGATATGGAAGCATCATCAGGTAGTGTAGATTCAAGTTTGTTAAAATGCTGACCCCCGGGGATAGAGTTGGGCCATAATGGAGGATCGTAAATTTTACATAGGAACATATAGGAAAATATCTTCTCAAGAACTGAAAATCATGTTTAGTGATTTTGATATGAAAGCATCCTTAGGTAGTGTAAATTCAATTTTGTTCAAATGATAACCCCTGGGGGTAGGGTGGGGCCCAATGGGGGGTCAAAAGTTTTACATAAGAACATATAGAAAAAATATTTCTTCTCAAGAACAGAAAAGCTATGTTTAGTGATATTGATATGGAAGCATCCTCAGGTAGTGTAGATTTAAGTTTGTTCAAATGTTGACCCCTGGGATAGGGAGGAGCAACAATGGGGGATCAAATTTTTACAAAGGAATATATGGGAAAAATATTTTAAAATCTTTTCAAGTACAACAAGCCATTTGTTATATTGATATGACATCAGGTAGTTTAAAATTCAAGCCCCCCGTAATCTTTTCAATACTGAACTGATTTGTGCTTTTGCCTAGCCAGTGTGCTCAGGTGAGCAATGTGGCCCATGGGCCTCTTGTTTTTTTGGTCATGGGGGCCTTGATTTTGCATTAGAAAGAAAGAGGAATCCTTCATTTAGGAGTATTTAACAAGTTTTCTAATACAGTATTTCAACACCTTTTCAGGTCAATATATACCAGATATCACACTTGTACAGTTCTGGAGAATAACATACTAATGAGAAGCTGTTGAGAGAATATCCAGTGTAAGTGTTTCTTTTTCTTTATTTGTCTATCACCATCCCCCTGGGTAAAGAATATGGTAGTTATTGGGGTCTGTTTGTCCTATCATGAGCCAGAATTATGTAATCTCCAGCAGCTTGATTTTGTAATATTAGTTTAAAACTCAGCATTGGTATTTCTTATCACTAGTAGATGACTTAAAGTGCTTTTTGTGCAAAAATGAAAGTTCATTCTCAAAGAATTAATATTGAAAGTAAGTTCATTAATGATTGTCATATTGGAAATATATGTTGGGTCCACAATTGGTGATCAAAGCCACATGGGAATAATGAAAAAAATCTGCTGATGAAGAATAGCAATGCCATACTGACTCAGGTGAGAGTTTGGCCCATGGGCCTCTAAGTTATAATGCTAACAATGTAATTATTCAGGTGTCAATTTGAAAAAAAAATGCAGACAAATTTATTTATACCAGATATTTAATTTAATTTAATATTTACATGTATTACACATTTTTATAAACATTTTCAGTTTAGGCATGCACATCTTAAATCAATGTCTTAATGAAGAAGGCCATATATTCCTTGGTCTGTGTTTGGGAACTGGAATGCCAATTAATAGAAGAGGCAGAGAAAAGATCAGTCAACAAACAGAAATGTCTATGAAGAAGGCCAAAAGAAAACAAAACAATTGAAATGCATACATGTATTGCATGCTGGTATTACTGTATAAGTACTAATTATCTGCAATCTTAATGTCACATTTAATGCATTGCTGATGCATGTAGTTACAATAAACATAACTGGTGTTATATTTGAAATTTAAGAATTTGTTTAATTGTTACCATATGTGCAAGTTAAAGTGAATTCTATTTAACTATAAATTTTAAAGAATTTAAATGACAATTAATCGGTAATCATTTCTTATATATTTTTGGGTCACCTGAGTTACTCAGGTGACCTATTGCTATCTCTTTTCGTCCGTCGCTGTGCGGCGTGTCATCCATCGGTCGTAAACTTTTGAACATTTTCAGCTTCTTCTCTGGAACCAGTGAACCAATTTCAACCAATTTTGGCATATAGCATCTATGGATGAAGGGGAACAAAAATTGTGAAATTTGTGGCTCCTGCCCCCCTGGGGCCTGAGGGGTGGAGCCAAAACCATAAAAATTAATGCAATCTTTAAAAATCTTCTTTACTTCTGGGTATTATTTAAACAAATTAAATACATAGTTATGATAAGCAAGGTTGCCTCTTCCAAAATCGTGAAATTCATGGCCCCTGGATCAGGGGTTCTGGTGTTAGGGTGGGGCTCTATTGATTATAAAGTGAAAATGTTTTAATTTTTTAAAGGTCTTCTTCTCTACACCTGGGTATTATTTAAACAAACTAAGTACATTGTTATGATAAGCAAGGATGCCTCTTCCAAAATTGTGAAATTCATGGCCCCAGGGACAGGGGTTCTGGTGCTAGGGCGGGGCTATATAGATCCTATAGTGAAGGTGCATTATTTCTTTGAAAATCTTCTTTTCTGCCCCTGTGTATTATTTAAACAAACTAAGTACATTGTTATGATACGCAAGGATGCCTCTTCCAAAATTGTGAATTTCATGACCCCAGGTTCAAGGGTTCTGGTGAGGGGGGGGGGGGGGGGCTTCAATTGATTATAAAGTGAAAAAGCAAGAGTGCTTCTTCCAGATTAATGAATTTCATGACCCCAGTGGGTCAGATGTGCTGGTGTAAGGGTGGGGCTGTTGATTATATAGTGAAAATGCATTAATTCTATTAAATAATCCTGTTTTGCTACTTAATGATAAACAGATAAGCAAAGTGATTAGGTATACATATGGTCCCAGGGTCAGAGGCTCTGGTGTTTGGTGTTTCTCGGGGGGGGGGGGGGGGGGGCTCTATTGATAATATAGTGAATCTGTAGTAAAATTGCAATATTTCTTTAAAAATCTTCTCCGCACCTAGGCATATATGAGGCAAACAGAGTAAAGTTTTTATGAAGAAGGGTATTTTTACCAGATTTTTGAACATCTGGACCATTTGGTTAAATGTTATGGTCCTGGCCAGGGCTCTATTAATTTGTATTCTACTGAGAGGAGTTATTCCCTTTTGCCATTTACTTTTGATAATTAATCACTGTAAATAATGTACTTGAAAGGTAAATAGTATAAGAGAATTATGCAAGAATTTTTATTGTCTCAAAAAGTACTTTCATAGTTTTAATGATCAGGTTGTAAGTAGTAGATAAATAAAAATGAGTCAAAAATAACTTGTCTTATTAAATGTTCATCAAAGACCAAGAGAGGCCAATGTAAGAGATATCAACAAGGGATTAAAATAGTTCAGAAGCATTGATAATTTGTTAATATACTGTATATGGTGATAGTGATAAATGGGGAACAGATTAGGACCTAATTTATGAACTGTTAATGAAAAGTAAGACTAATTATTTTGTTTATCCTGATCACCCTATTTTTCTTGCTTTTGGGCAACAAAGCTTTACCTTTCAGTTCATTTTATACTCGATGCATCCTTTAAATTGTTGTATTACACTCAGGTGACCGTTAAGGCCCTTGGGCCTCTTGTTTTTTTAATAATGGCTAATTTTATTATACATAGATGAACATGATGAAATTGCATTGTTGTACGTTTAAAACAAAGTAAATGACTACAAACTGACAAAAAAGTGTGAATTTGTGTGTACATTTGTTCACTATTGTAATGAATATTTCTGCTCTGATAATGTGGATTGTTATGTTTATTTCATGGAATACAGTGTAAATGAAGTCACAGGCATATTTCTTAGTACTAGTACTATATATGAAGGGATGTCAATGAAGTGACGGGCCTCAAACTTAGTGGAAAATAGGGTGTCGGTGAAGTCACAGGCCTCAGACTCAGTTCTACATAGGGTGTTGGTGAAATCATGGGCCTCATACTCAGTACTCTGTCGGTGAAGTCACGGGCCACAGACTCAGTTCTATATAGGGTGTCGGTGAAGTCACGGGCATCATACTCAGTTCTATATAGGGTGTTGGTGAAGTCACGGGCCTCAGACTCAATACTATATAGGGTGTTGGTGAAGTCACGGGCCTCATACTCAGCTCTATATAGGGTGTTGGTGAAGTCACGGGCCTCATACTCAGCTCTATATAGGGTGTTGGTGAAGTTACGGGCCTCAGACTCAATACTATATAGGGTGTTGGTGAAGTCACGGGCCTCATACTCAGCTCTATGTAGGGTGTTGGTGAAGTCACGGGCCTCATACTCAGCTCTATATAGGGTGTCAGTGAAGCCATGGGCCTCATACTCAGCTCTATTTAGGGTGTTGGTGAAGTCACGGGCCTCATACTTAGTTCTTTATAGGGTGTCGATGAAGTCACGGGCCTCAGACTCAATACTATATAGGGTGATGGTGAAGTCAGGGGCCTCAGACTCAATACTATATAGGGTGTTGGTGAAGTCACGGGCCTCATACTCAGCTCTATATAGGGTGTTGGTGAAGTCACGGGCCTCATACTCAGCTCTATATAGGGTGTTGGTGAAGCCATGGGCCACATACTCAGCTCTATTTAGGGTGTCAGTGAAGTCACGGGCCTCAGACTCAATACTATATAGGGTGTTGGTGAAGTCACGGGCCTCATACTCAGCTCTATATAGGGTGTTGGTGAAGTCACGGGCCTCATACTCAGCTCTATATAGGGTGTCAGTGAAGCCATGGGCCTCATACTCAGCTCTATATAGGGTGTCGGTGAAGTCACGGGCCTCAGACTCAATACTATATAGGGTGTTGGTGAAGTCACGGGCATCATACTCAGTTCTATATAGGGTGTTGGTGAAGTCACGGGCCTCAGACTCAATACTATATAGGGTGTTGGTGAAGTCACGGGCCTCATACTCAGTTCCTTATAGGGTGTCGATGAAGTCAGGGGCCTCAGACTCAATACTATATAGGGTGTTGGTGAAGTCACGGGCCTCATACTCAGCTCTATATAGGGTGTTGGTGAAGTCACGGGCCTCATACTCAGCTCTATATAGGGTGTCAGTGAAGCCATGGGCCTCATACTCAGCTCTATTTAGGGTGTTGGTGAAGTCACGGGCCTCATACTTAGTTCTTTATAGGGTGTCGATGAAGTCACAGGCCTCAGACTCAATACTATATAGGGTGTTGGTGAAGTCACGGGCATCAAACTCAGCTCTATATAGGGTGTTGGTGAAGTCACGGGCCTCATACTTAGTTCTTTATAGGGTGTCGATGAAGTCACAGGCCTCAGACTCGATACTATATAGAGTGTTGGTGAAGTCACGGGCCTCAGACTCAATACTAAAAAGGGTGTCGGTGAAGTCACGGGCCTCATACTCAGCTCTACATAGGTTGTCGGTGAAGTCACGAGCCTCATACTCAGCTCTATATAGGGTGTTGGTGAAGCCATGGGCCTCATACTCAGCTCTATTTAGGGTGTTGGTGAAGTCACGGGCCTCAGACTCAATACTATATAGGGTTTTGGTGAAGTCACGGGCATCATACTCAGTTCTATATAGGGTGTCGGTGAAGTCACGGGCCTCTGACTCAATACTATATAGGGTGTCGGTGAAGTCACGGGCCTCTGATTCAATACTATATAGGGTGTTGGTGAAGTCACGGGCCTCATACTTAGTTCTTTATAGGGTGTCGATGAATTCACGGGCTGTATATCCACAATTACGTTAGCTCTAGACCTTAGAAAATTGGGTTTACTATAAATATATACGTTCTTTATTTTTGCTAATGTCAAAATTCATTAAATTCATAAAAAAGACAGTAAGTTAGGCTAATGTTTTGACTGTTTATCAATACGTTAAGAAGGTACACATAAACGGCTTACGTATCAAAATGTGTGTTTACAATCGAAATCACGGGCTTCCCAACATTGAGTTCACGGGCTTATAGACTCTCCCCTCAGACACTGAATGTATGAGCCGATGGTAGAGAGTGGATCATCGGATGCCAAATAGACGAATTTCACATTCTGAAGAGTTATCTCCCGTTGTCGACATTACATTCAGTTACAGGCACAGATCCAGGAATTTTTTTTCCGGGGGGAGGGGGGGGGGGGGGGTCCACACCTCAGTCAAAAAAATTCCAGCCCAGAATTTCCCGAGGAGCAATAAAAAAAAAAAAAAACAAACAAACAAACAAAATAAAAACAATGATGGTGGGGTCCATGTTTTAAAAGGGGGAGGGCATCCAAAGTCATTTTTTATTTGCTTCTGTCATGTCTGTAAATCAGTATATATAGTCCTATTTAAATAACTCTGCAAATTCCAGGGGGGGGGGGGGTTCCAATCTCCCTAGCCGCTCCCTGTCCCTGAAATGACAAATGATCACGTGACTCCTAAATAGTAGAAAACTTTTCCATTTGACTATACATAATTTTGTTTCTTGTGTTATTATGTCATGTACATCTAATGGTTTAAGGTTATGAACCCCTGGAGGTCATCCCCACTCTCTTAATGAACTGGAAATGTTCATAATATGACTACATCAAATTAAATAAAAGTGCATCAATGATAAGATTACTTGACATTTCATTCATGAATTTGGGTCAACCCATGTACCCTCCTAGAATTAGGAATGAAAATCATTCAAAGAGATGAACCATTAAACTATTTGTATATATTCACATTTTTTTTAATGTCAAACCAAAGTATTAGACTAGTTTGCATACATGAACAAACAGGGGTCTGGGAAGGGGAAGGGGCAAGGGGAAGGAGTTATCTCTTTACGTCTTAATTGTTGAAAATTCCTAAAATGAATGTTAACCTCAAATCCGACTTGTACGTCTTCATTATTTTTAAGTGGTGGTGTCTCCGTATGAGTGAAAAATTCCCAAGAGGGACATTTAACAACAAACAAACATTAATGACTTAAAAAACACAATATACATGTACATGTTTATTAGTCAATGGATATACTTCTGATCATATCTCTAGTTCTCCCTTGAATCAGAAATGATGATATAAATATTTTAAGAATTATTAAGAGTTGAAAAGGTTGTGCATTTTAAAATTCACTAAGCTCTGTGGTTGAATTAGCTATACCAGTTTAGCTTATTTTGCTGCTCAAAGCACATTGATTAACTATTTTTAATCATACTGTTTTCTGAAATGTGAAGTTTTTTCAACATGGATACAAGTCATACCTTTTCAGCTTCTGAAAACAATGCATGAAAAAAAAAACTGCTTTTCAAATACTGTAACTCTTTCCAAGTACTTGTGATCATCAGTTTTTAGCTCACTTGAGTTTTTCTGATCACATTTTTTTGTCATCCGTCTGTCTGCCTGTAAACTTTTCATATTTTTGTCTTCTTCACTAGAACCGCTGGGCCGATTTCAACCAACCCTGCCACAAAGCATCTTCGGGTAAATGGGATTCAAGTTTGTTCAAATGAAGGGTCACACCCTCTTTCAAGGGGGGATAATCAAGAATTAGTGAAAAGGGGGAGTTTCGATAAGGCCGCTCAGCGGCCCACTTTTTTTCATAAAAATAAATTTCATTTTATTTTTTCAAAACTAGTTTAGAATTCAAGATAAATATGTTAACTTTTGTTATTTATATTTCAAAAGTTAATATGAGATGAAATCACGCCGTAGCTGATACATACTAAAATGTACCCTCAGATCCGTTAACATTAGGCTTATGGGAAAATATAAGAGGGTGGCATTTATAAATCGATGTTTAGAATATGAAGTGCATTAGGGACACTCACCTAAATTTGTTCAGTAATTAGATATACTCTGCACACTAATTTCTTGAAATATGATGAGTGTCGCGTGTGCACTTCATATCCAAAAATTGAAAATTGCATAAAATTTGCATATCTAAAATTAGAAACCCTGGTTTCTTCATCTGACTCTGTGTTAAAATACTAAGCCAAAAGTAGCATTTTTTTTTTAAATCAAAGAAGATTCTCGATTATATTTACAGTAGAATATATTATCATATCCTATCTTCCTTTCGATATTTTTATGTCGCCAACGTATAACGTTAACGTCACATTTTTAGCTCACCTCCACGAAGGTTTGGGGAGCTTTTGTAATACCGTCGGCATCGGTGTTCCTGGTAAAAGTTTTTGAAGCAGATTTTTTTTTCAAGTATATATATGCCCTTCATTAATCAGAGTCACATGATCTAGCGTGTTTCCTTGTCACCAGTCAGGTTTCAGATGCTGCATTTTTAGCCAAAGAATGTCCAGGTAAATGTTTTAAAAGCAGATTTAAGTTTTTAGAGAAGAGCAGCTGTAAGCACTTGTTGACCAGATTTGCTTCATGATGCATCTACGGATGCACACTACCAGACTTGCTTCAGATGCTGGATCTGACCTACATTTCCTTAATGAGTGAGCAGGTTAAAAATTTTGAAGCGGGTCTCATTCTTATGCAACTATAAGCCCTATCATGAACAAACTTGCACTGATGATGCATCTAGGATCATCGTTCAGATGCTGGATCTTTCTTACATTTTCCAACTGACTGTACAAAAAATAAGGTTTAGAGCAAGTCCATTCCTTAACGTTATATCATGCATAGTTATATTTTTGACTCTCTTGTAAATAGAAATCCACGCTCCAACATGCTAGAGAAGCGCCCTTATATATATTTCCGTGTGGTTGATATAGAGAACATGGATTGTTTTAATTAAGTCTGGATGTCTAGGTGCATATGTCTGCATATGATTAAGGATTAAACACATATCTTTGGCGTTTACACATGTATTTCGAACTGCGCTCTGGTCTAGCAAATCATACATAATGAATTCTAAAACTCTCTAAATGAGAAATGACTAGAGCTGGTGAAGCAACTTAAGTATCTATGGAGAGTTGGGAAGTCAGAGGATATTAGTCCTGGCTGGGATTCTCTCAGTTATGCTGAAAAAATAATGCAGATCTATGTGAACACATATACTTCTAAGTTTCATAATGAAAAGGAAACACTCAATGTATTATAGATTTTTCCATCATTTGGCTATTCACATAATTACTTATCATGATAAAATATTTTTCACTGTAATTAATATTATCCATATTACATTGCAATTTACTGAAGCCGGTAGGTGCTAGGTAAAAGAAAAGTCAAGTTTCTAGCGCCTGCCATTGAAATATCTGGCGGCCGCCAGATAAAACTGTAGTGTTTTTGCTTTAACGACATCTACAACTTCTGTTTGTAGTCAAATCTGGGAGTTTCATGCCTTATTAGCAAATATCAAATCTACACTTTATACAAAAATTCAATTCATAAAGTCTTCACTTCATAACTTAAAATTTATGCTTTATTAGATTACATGTATACACCGCAAGAATTATTTGGCGGCTTCTAGTTATTTATGTGGCGGCCGCCAGATAAGTTTCTGGCCGCCGCCAGTTATTTATGTGGTGGTCGCAGGAAAACTATTTTGCAGCCGCCAGATACATTTTTCTAGCCGAATAATTATGTGGAGGACGCCATGCAGATAAAATATTTTTTATTTTTCTTACCTTACACCTACAATGTACATGTACCAGCTTACGTAGCAATATGATGGTTTTAAATAAACCTTTTATTTATGTATATATGTAAAGTTGCATTTATTTTTTAATCGTTCCGATTTTTTCTTTTTATTTCAAATCATTTTTTTTATTTCAATTTGATGATATTAAGGTATATTTTTATAAAACATGTACATATGTAGTTGTATAACCTCATTGATGAAGATGTATTGCATATATCTGCATGTATATGACGTTTTTACGTTTACCTATCTCCTGTCTACATATCTTTTTCATTTGCATTTTTCGTTTGTGAAAATGTTAAATATTGATTATAAAGTTTATGTATGAACTGTAGATTAATTATGATGTTAAAACTTTCTGTATATGTTTACATTTTATAAGTTAAATTCATTCTCTTTTAAAGAAAAGTAACATTTAACACACCAGAAAAATATCGCACCTTAAAAAAACATTCGCATAAAATCAATACCATTTTCCGTTAAAAAAATTTTTGAAATTGGTTAATTTATGTCTTTATTCATATTTATCCTATTTCATTTACGATTTTGACGGTTAAAAAAATCCACTTGCCCCCTATAAAAATGTTTACTCCAAAAATATACGAAAGGGGGTATACTTAAATTCTCAATTATCACGTGACTGGAAAATGCGCAACATAAATTATTTTCATATTTTTTGGAAGATAAGAAGTTTTTCTACAAAATATCAAAATTTCATGAAATTTCGTGAGGGGCCGAAAAACGGCCTTATCGAAACTCCCCCTTTGGTGGTATCATTTTAAAAAAGTCTTATCAAGAACCACTGACTGGGCCCAAAAAGTTGAAACTTTCTTTACATAGACAGTGTAGCTTCAAATTTGTTAAAATTATGACCCACTGGGGTAGGGTGGGGCCACATATGGGGATCCAATGATTTACATAGAAAAATGCAGGGGATTTTTTCCATCATAAATCTTCTTCTCATGAACAGCAAGGGCATTATTGTCATCCGTTTCCACAAAAGGGACCTAGGGGACATTAAATCTCATTTGTCTGTCAGTCTGTCCGTTTGTCAGTCTGTCTGTCTGTCACAATAAATTTAACCTTGGTCATAACTTCTGAATAATAAGAGATAGGGCTTTCATATTTCACATGTACATTACCTACAAGAACTTTCTAAACATACCATGATTTTTGAACCCATGACCTTGACCTTGAAGTTTGACCTACTTTTCAAAAAAAATTAACATTATTTTAAATGATCATTTTGAAAGAGAAAAGATAGGGCGTTCATATTATACATGTATATTACCTGTGACAAGACTTTCTAAATATATCATGACTTTTGACTCTGTGACATTGACCTTGAAGTTTAACCAACTTTACAAAAATGTTATATTTCCTTATAACTTTTGATTGAGAAGAGATAGGACTTTTATATTTGACATGTACATTACCTGTAACAAGATGTTTCCAAGCATGCTATGATTTTTTTACCCCTTGACCTTGATGTTTTACCTAATTTTCAAAAATTTTAACTTTGGTGATTACTTTTGAATGACATATGATAAGGCCTGCATATTTGAAACAATATGTCATAAATAATGGCATCCCATCCACTAGGACACGGAAAGCAGGGGACCACAATTCTTTGAATTTGCTTGTTAGTCATTTTGATATGGAAACATCCTCATATAGTGTGGATTCAAGTTTTTTATGCCCTGCCATGAATATGGCCGAGGCATATAGTGTTTGTCATGTCAGACTTCAATAAAACGTCATATGCTGATACATACTGATGTAAGCTTTTCAACTGCATCAAAATTTTTGACCTTGACTTTTCCTTTGACCTTGACCTTACTTTTCTTAAATTAGTGTCTAGATCAGTTTTGAATAAACAATTCAAGATATATTTATCAAACTTCATATGCTGATATATACTGTTGAGAGATATCAATTGCATCAACTTTTTTGACCTTGACTTTTCCTTTGACCTTGACCTCACTTTTTTAAATTATTGTTTATCTACGTTTTAAATAAACCATTTCTGATATTTTTATTGAACTTCTATGCTAATAGTAAATACATACTGATATAAGCTTTTCAACTGCATCAGCATTTTGACCTCAACCTTTCCTTTGACCTTGACCTCTCTTTTCTCAAATAAATATTAAGCTCAGTTTTAAATAAATCATTCAAGATATTTTTATCAAACCTAATATGCTGATATGTATTAGTGAGAGCTATTCAACTGCATCAAAAACTTTTCACCTTGCACTTTCCTGTGACCTTGACCTCCCTTCTCTTTAATTTGTATTTTGCGTAGTTTTAAAGAAACAATGTAAGATATTTTTATGTAAGCATGCACTTATACATAATTTTTTGAGAATTTGTCATCTATATCCATTTTTTTTAGGTCACCTGAGTCACTCAGGTGACCTATTGCTATCCGTTTTCGTCCGTCGGCGTGCGTCGTGCGTCGTGCGTTAACATTTGAACATTTTCAGCTTCTTCTCTGAAACCGCTCAACCAATTTCAACCAAATTTGGCATATAACATCTATGGGTGAAGGGGGACAAAATTTGTGAATTTCATGGTCCCTGCCCCCCCCTGGGGCCTGAGGGGTGGGGCAAAAACCACTAAAATTAATGCAATCTTTAAAAATCTTCTTCTTTACTCCTGGACATCAAGCAGTCAAACTGTTAGCATGATTGTAATAAGCATTGAGCCCTCTACCAAAATTGTGAAATTTATGGCCCCAGGGTAAGGGGTTCTGGGGCTAGGGTGGGGCTATATAGATCATATAGTAAAAGTGCATTATTTCTTCAAAAATCTTCTTCTCTGCTCCTGGGTATAAAATAAACTAACTAAGTACACAGTTATGATAAGCAAGAATGCCCCTTCCAAAATTGTGAATTTCATGGCCCCTGGGTCAGGGGTTCTGGTGAAAGGGGGGGGGGCTCTATTGATTATATAGTGAAAATGCATTATTTCTTTGAAAATCTTCTTCTCTGCTTATGGGTATGAAATAAACTAACTAAGTACATAGTTATGATGAGCAAGAGTGCCTCTTCAGAAATTTTGAATTTCATTGCCCCTGGGTCAGGGGTTTTGGTGAAGGGGGGGGGGGGGGTTATTGATTATATAGTGAAAATGCATTATTTCTTTGAATATCTTCTTCTCTGCTTATGGGTATGAAATAAACTAACTAAGTACATAGTTATGATGAGCAAGAGTGCCTCTTCAGAAATTTTGAATTTCATTGCCCCTGGGTCAGGGGTTTTGGTGAAGGGGGGGGGGGTTATTGATTATATAGTGAAAATGCATTATTTCTTTGAATATCTTCTTCTCTGCTTATGGGTATTAAAGAAATTAACTAAAAACATAGTTATGATGAGCAAGAGTGCCTCTTCAGAAATTGTGAATTTCATGGCCCTTGAATCAGGGGTTCTGCTGTTAGGGTGGGGCTCTATTGATTATATAGTGAAAATGCATTAATTCATTGAAAATCTTCTTCTCTGCTCCTGGATATTAAATAAACTAACTAAGTACATAGTTAGGATGAGCAAGAGTGCCTCTTCCAAAATTGTGAATTTCATGGCCCCTGGGTCAGGGGTTCTGGTGTTAGGGCGGGACTCTATTGATTATATAGTGAAAATGCAATAATCCTTTGAAAATCTTCTTCTCTGCTCCTGGGTATTAAGTTCAGTAACTAAGTACATAGTTATGATGAGCAAGAGTGCCTCTTTCAAAATTGTGAATTTCATGGCCCCTGGGTCAGGGGTTCTGGTGTTAGGGTGGGGCTCTATTGATTATATAGTGAAAATGCATTAATTCTTTGAAAATCTTCTTCTCTACTCCTGGGTATTATTGAAACACATTAAATACATAGTTATGATAATCAAG